>NW_017205332.1:0-18531 GCF_001704415.2 Capra hircus
ACTATGCAGCGTAATTTTCTCCACCAATAAGTGCGTTTTTTGCTGAATTCTGAGATGGCTTTTGCTGTTTGGAGTGTGGCAGTGGGTTTTTATACTATTCTCTTAAGAATTCCAAAGTGGCCCACTGAATCAAACCCTGAGGGGTTCCTGTGGCTATAGAAACTTATCCTTCTGTAATAGTTAAGAGATAGTGGCTGGATTCAGATCTCTGAAGAAGTTTTACCTTCAGGACTGGGGACCAGGCTCGATCACTCAAGAGCTCTTGCATAGCAGAGTTTTATTAAAGTAAGAAAAGAGACAGAGAAAGCTTGTGACATGGACCTCAGAAGGGGGCCGGAGAATGCCCCTTGCTAGTGTCAGCAAAGGAGTTACATACATTTTAATTAGGTTATTATAATAAATCAAAATAATGTCTCAAGTTTGTGAAAATCTTACCAGACCTACTCCCATAAGTTATATTTTAGGATGACATGATTAGAATTTAACAATAGAAAGACCCTACCAGACCCACTCCCATAATACACCTTCTAAAATATTAGGATTGGTCAGAAGTTTTCATGAAGGAGAAACTGTCCTCAAGCATGATATATTGTTGCTCTGTAATCCCAATTACAAAGTTTTAAACTGAGTTGTTTGCTGTGTAAGAATCAGTTACAGGTTTTAAAGAAAAACAAAACAAAAAAAACAAAACACTTTCTGTGACTAAGACTAAGGAATATAGAGAAAAACAAACAAAGCAAGTAAACAAACATCTTTGCCCTTTTCTCCTCCTTGAGAATCCCAGAACCCCATCTCCTCCTCAAGAATCCAGACACCTTTCTTCACTTTAGGGAGCCCAGACTTCTTATCAATCTGCCTATGATTTGACTCTCTATCCCAACACAAGTTCAGTTCAGTGGCTCAGTTGTGTCCAACTATTTGTAACTCCAAGGCCTATGGCACACCAGGCTCCTCTGTCCATCACCAACTTCCATAACTTGCTCAAACTCATCTCCATTGAGTTGGTGATGGACTCAATCTCATCCTCTGTCATCTGCTTCTCCTCCTGCCTTCAATCTTTCCCAACACTGGGGTCATTGGCAAGAGTCAGTTCATTGTGTCAGGTAGTCAAAATATTGTAGCTTCAGCTCTAGCATCAGTCCTTCCAATAAATGTTCAGGACTGAATTTCTTACTGACCGATTTCATTCCCTTGCTGTCCAAAAGGACATGCAAGAGTCTTCTGCAACACCACACTTCAAAATCATCAAAGTTTTAGGGCTCAGCTTTCTGTATAGTCCAACTCTCACATCTATACATGACTACTGGAAAAATTATAGCCTGGACTAGAAAGACTTTTGCTGGCAAAGTAATGTTTCAGTTTTTAAATATGTTGGTCATAGCTTTTCTTCAAGAAGCAAGTATCCTTTAATTTATGCAGCAGCCACCATCTACAGTGCTTTTAGACACAAGAAAATAATCACTCACAGTTTCCATTGTTTCCCCATCTGCTTGCCAGGAAATCATGGGACCAGATGCCATGATCTTTTTTTGAATGAGTTTTAAGCCAGCATTTTCACACTCCTGTTTCACTTTCATCAAGAGGCTCTTTAGTCCCTCTTCACTTTCTGCTATATGGGTTTTGTCATCTGTGTATCTGAGGTTATTGCCATTTCTCTCAGCAATCTTGATTCAGGCTTGTGCTTCATCCAGTCTGGCATTTCACAGGATGTACTCTGCATCTAATTTAAACAAGCAGGGTTACAATCAGAACCAGTCCTTTGTTGCATGTCTGTTTCTAGAATCAGCCTCTGTCCCTAAACTTTTGTCTCCCTCTTCTTGTTTATCTCTTCTGCCTCATTATGAGCAAATGGATTGGCCTTTCTGGGTATCTGGTGTCCTCTGCCAGCATATAGAACTTGTTGTTTAGTGAAAGTTACTCCATATCCTGACAATCTTTGAGGTATTTAGTGAAGAAAAACTGAACTCCTTCTCATATGTCACTCCCATCTTAGGACCAGACAGCTGCTGCTAAGTCGCTTCTGTCGTGTATGACTCTGGAATCCCATAGATGGCAGCCCATGAGGCCCCCGTCCCTGGGATACTCCAGGCAAGAACACTGGAGTGGGTTGCCATTTTCCTTCTCCAATGCATGAAAGTGAAAAGTGAAAGTGAAGTCACTCAGTCATGTCCGACTCTTAGCGATCCCATGGATTGTGGCCCACCAGGCTCCTCTGCCATTGGATTTTCCAGGCAAGAGAGGTGGAGTGGGGTGCCATTGGCTTTTCCGAGGACCAGTCTAGCAAGTTTATATTCAAAGGTATGCATTCTGCCGCTACTTTAGAGCACTACTTTAGCAAGTGCTCTAAAGTATGTATACTGTCAATATAACACGATCAAGTACTATGTTTAGCTCATAGTGTGAAGCATGAACTCAGTGAAGCTACTGAGCTCACCCTCTGTAGTATGCATCCAGCAGCTTACTTAGTTTGCACTCTGAAGTATGCTTCTTACCACTGTTGTGCCCCCCTTGGTGGCAATTATCCTGAAGTTCATGATCTGGCACTGGGAGTGTATGCACCACTACTTCTGATTATGCATGCAGCAACTACTGAGGTTGAAATCACGAGTTTGCATTCTGCTTTTACTGAGAATTGATTAGAACATGTGCTAATTAGCTTGCACTCTGGAACATACATTACAACGCTAGAGCATAAGTATCACAATCAAGTGCGCCTGCTCTCTGGACCTGGCATGCCATAACAACTGAAAATGCGAGAAGCTTTTCAGAGCTACAGACCCCTGATTTCAGACCTCCACTGCTGCTGCTGCTAAGTCACTTCAGTTGTGTCCGACTCTGTGTGACCGCATAGACAGCAGCCCACCAGCTCCCCTATCCTTGGGATTCTCCGGGCAAGAATACTGAAGTGGGTTGCCACTTCCTTTGACTATGAATGCTAAGTCTCTATAGCCTTGTCCAACTCTATGCGACCTATGGGAGCAGCCCACAGGCTCCTCTGTCCATGGAATTCTCCAGGCAAGAATATTGGGGTGGGTTGCCATTTCGTTCTCCGCGTTTCAAACCGCACACGCTACCAACACTGAGCTTGCCCTCTGAAATACGTGCCTGTCAATACTGAGGGCCGCCATGTAGAGAACACTCGCTGGAACTACTGTTTCCAATCTGGACCACCCTTTCTGCCACTATTGAGACTACTAACAAGATTTGGAACAAGTGCGTTGCTATCACTGAGACCGCAGAATAGAGCATACATCCCACCACTCCTGAACCTGAGTTCTTGAGTATATGGCCTTCCAGTACTGAGCCTGTCCGTAAAACATGCCTGTTTGTAAGTACACATACACTTTTGCTATATTACACTCAGGACTCTGCATCCCTGCACTACTGAAATTGCCTTTCCGAACAAGAGTTCATCACCAGCTGAACTTTCACTCTAAAGCATAAATATCACAATCATTAGCTTGTTGATTTATAGGTAAGTCAGGCCACTACTCAACCTGCACTGTAGTTCAGGTGTGCCTACGCAATTACTGCACTTGCGCTCTGAAGTTTCCTTCTGGACACAACTGAGCCAGCACTCCTGTAGACAGAGTGAGTTTAAACACTGGAGGACATGGTACACCTCTACTGAGCATGAGCTCAAGTGCAGGCATCCGGGCACTGCTGAGAATATGCCCTAGTTGCACACATGCCACAGTAACTGAACGTGGAGCTGGGAATACAGATCTCATGACTGCAGAGTGCCCACACTTCATCATGGGTTTTGCACTACTGAGGTTTACTCAGAAGCATGTCTCCCATCATGACTGCCTGTGCCGTCAAGAGCCAATGTTCTGACACTACTGAGACTGCGGTGTAGGTAAGAATGTCTGAGCTACACAACTACACATGGAATCATGCATCTCAGCAGTATGAATCCTAGCACTACAGCACACTTGTCACTTCTGAGTCCTTATGCTAAGCAGGCATGGAACAACTAGTGAGAATGTGGTCTTGAGCATGTGTGTGGCCATTACTAATTTCACCACTCGGAAGCATGTGTCTTGCCATTTGTAAGCCCAGGCCCCAAAACACTTATGTTTCATCTACTGAGTTTCTTCCCTCGTACACTGTTTTACCATTGCTGAGCCTGCTTTATAGAGAATGAGTTCCACTACTACTAATCTTGCTCGATGGCCTGTGTGCTTAAATCTGTGAGCCTACACTCTGCAGCTGAAAATTGCCAATGACTTGGCTTTCCCTCTGTTGCATATTTTCCCCACTCTTCTTCCTGCACTCTAGAGCAGGTGTCCCAACTACTGAGGTTGCACTCTGGAGGACCTACTCCAGGAGGCTGCATTGTAAAATGCATATCCTACCCATGAGTGAACCATCATTCTAGATCAACTGTGTGATCACTAGTGACCTTGAATTCTGAAGAATAAAGTCACTTCCTTGAGGTATTGCTCTAGAAGGTGTGTGCAACAATTACCCCAGTGACATTATATACCAGCCATTATGATGCTAGTCATCCAGCACTCTAGACTGTGCAAGCTGTGAGTAGTGTACCTGTATATCTATGAATGATGTGCCACCACTACAGACCTGGTGTATACTTCATATTTCCTGCTTTAATTGATCATGCGTCACAATACACATATGACACAACCCTTGTGCTTACACTGTTGAGGGCTTGTCATCCCACTACTGAGCTTGTGTGGCAGAGCAGGTGTATCATATTTTCTGAATTTTATCTCTGGATATGCAACCAAAAATAAAAACCCAGCTTTCAAGAGAACATGTCCCTCTGCAGTCTGCACTCTTGAGCAAGGGCACTGCAACTCCTGAGACAGCACTCCGAAGCACATGTAGAGGCAGGCATGCTGCATCTGCTGAACTTAGCTCTTCAGCATGCCTCTCAACAGTGAAACACACTTTATGCATACCCCTGCTAATACAGACCCATGATCTAGAGCAGGCATGCTTCAAATACTGAACCTTTGCTTTAGAGAACACGTGCTTCATCTCCTGAGACTGTGCTTTTGAGGATTCTCCCCACCACTGCTTAGACTGTGCTCTAGAGTGGGTGTGGCACAAATAGTAAGGATGGCACTTCGGAGCCTGCATGCATCACTACTGCGTCTCAGCTCTAGCCTGGAAGTACTGAGACCGCTTAGCTTGCAATCCGGAGCACACGTGCTGCCACTAGTGTGCTTGCACTTTAGAGCAGGCTGTCTGAAGCCATCCCATTGGCACTGGCAACATGCATCCAGCCAGTGCTGAATGCACACTAGAGCACAGCTCCTGCCACGATTGAGCATGTACTCTACCCCAAGATGTCTAAAACTGCTCAGCTGCATTGCAGAGCATACCTCTTTCCACAAATGAACTTGCATTCTACAGGAAATGCTACACAAAACACTGATCTTGTGCTCTGGAATTGGCACACCATAAATAATTTTCTTAACATTTGAAGCATGTGTCTGGCCAACACTAAATCCATGCTTTAGATCAGCTGTGCTAAAATCACTGAGCTTGCCCCTCAAGAGTATATCTGAACTCACATTTAATAGCACATCTACTACTGCTGCAGATTCTGTGCTCTAAAACTCTTGTGAGATGAGAGAACAAGATGGTGAAGTTGTAAGTGAATGTGAAGTACATCTTTCCATGGATACATCAGGCGTACACCTTCAGACACAGAAGAGTAACCAGAACATTACTGGAAAGTAGACAGGAGTATCTGACAAGTGGAAAATAATATATAGAACCATGCAAAACTCAGTAGGATGAAAGAACAGGGGGAAAAAACGGGAGTTTAGTAGGACTGAATCTTCCCTGATTGGGTGAAGGAACTGAAGCAGAGATCCAATCCCAATTGGGTCAATCGTCTGAATCATAGAATAAACATTTAAAGCGGAGAGTGAAACAGCTGATCTGTGGAAACCTAGATGCAATGAGAATCAGAGAGTCCTTGATGCAGCCATACATTCCCCATACAAGGACATGTGTCCCCTGAAAGGCACCGTGGCTGGGATCTGGAGTTTAGGGATTCTGGGGTAATTCCTTGGTGAGGGCTGCTGTTTACTGGGGAGAGATGGAGAGAGGGGGTGTGAAGAAGGACACTGTGGTAAGGTATACCTGTGGAGGAAAACCAGGCAGCCATGAAAGCAAGGCAATAACACCGAGTCACATGTAGGGGGTGGTGCAATCACCATAGCCTCTCTCTCCCCACATACTAGCATCAGAAGTTACTAAAATAATGAGGCTGACCCATCAAGTGCTGAACACACTGAAATGCAGAGCAGAATCCCTCCCAGGGTCCTCCTTTAAGTGCCTGATGCACCAAACTAGAGTAGAACCCCACTCAGGATGCTCCTTTAAGTGTCGGATTCACTGATCTGCAGAGTAGGACCCCAGCCAGGGAGGTCTCTCTATGTGCTGACACACTGAACAACAGAGAAGGATCCCAGGCAAGGAAGGCTTCTGAATGGCTGAATAGGTGGAACTAGGGAGAACACTGGCCAAAGAGGCCTTCTTATCACCAGATACAAGAGCTAAAAAAAAAAAAAAAAAAGAGACTTTGATAGGGCCATAACTCCTGTGGTGTAGCCAGTCTGTGTCCCTGCACCCTGCCCACTTGACACCTCCTGGGTCCCTCAAGGCCAAGCAGCTGCTCCATCTTCACAGTTAACTCTCACTGGAAAAAAAGCTGCCACAGGTTAAAAAAAAAAAAAAATCTTGCAACTATTTGCACAAGATTGTTTCAGTCCTGTCTAATTCTGTGGGGAACACATTTCACCACTACAGAGAACAAGGTCTAAACAGCTGATCTTTTCCAGTCTTGTAGCCACTGCTGAGTTTTTCCAAATTTGCTTGCATATTTAGTTCAGCACTTTCACAGCACTATCTATTAGGATTTGAAATCACTCAAATGGAGTTTCGTATCTCCATTAGCTTTGTTTCTATTGATGGTTCCTAGTACCTGCTTGACTTTACATTCCAGGATGTTTGGCTCCTGGTGAGTGATTACATCATCATGATTATCCGAATCATGAAGATCTTTTCTGTATAGTTCTTCAATCTTTTCTGTATAGATTTTTGCTACCTCTTCTTATTATATTTTGCTTCTGTTCAGTCCATAAAATTTCTGCCCTTTATTTGTCCATTTTGCATGAAATATTCCCGTGGTATCTCTAATTTTCTTGAAGAGATCTCTAGTCTTTCCCATTCTATTGTTTTCCTCTATTTTTTGCATTCATCACCGAGGAACGCTTTATTATCTCTCTTTGCTATTCTTTGGTACACTGTATTCATATGGGTATATCTTCCCTTTTCTCCTTTGCCTTTTGCTTCTCTTCCTTTCTTAATTATTTGTAAGGCCTCCTCAGACAACCATTTTGCCTTTTTGCATTCGTTTTCTTGGAGATGATCTTATCACTGCCTCCTGTACAATTTCATGAACCTTCAAATGTAGATCTTCAAGCACTCTATTATGCCTAATCCCTTAAATATTTTCTCTTGTCCACTGTACCATCATAAGGGATCTGATTTAGATCATACCTGAATCATCTAGTGGTCTTCCCTACTTTCTTCAATTTAAGTCTAAGTCTATAGCAAATACAGAGCTTCCACTCTGAACCTTCCTTCTTACAAGTATTTGTCCACTGTTTTAGAGCACTTTTGCTGCACCTATTTATCTTCACTCTGAAACATATGTACCGTCACTCCTGAAAGGATGCTCAAGTGCATGCATTTAACTCCTACTGTGTCTATGCTCCAGAGTAGTCATACCAATCTACTAAGCTTGCATTCTGCCACATGCATCTTCCACTACTTGGACTATGATACTGAGGTCATGCTGCATCTGCATAGTTGCAATCTCAAGCTTATCTTCTTTGACTTTCAGCTTTTATACCAGCATACATGTTCTGCCCCTCCTAAGCCCACTTTCTTGAATAGATATGAAACAACCGTTGAGGTTGCATTCTGGAGCATGTCCCTGCTATTTCTGAATGCATTTAATTTTATTTCTTCCTATTTATTTTAAAAATGATTTATTTTAATTGGAATAGAATTTCTGTGTATTAGTGTGATGGCTTTTGACATATACATCAACATGAATCAGGCACATGGATTCATATGTCCCCCTATCCTGAACACAACTCAAACCTCCCTTGTTAACCCATGCTTCTGGGTTCTTCCACAGCACAAGAATGGGATGCATCTTTCATGTATTGAACTTGCACTGGTCATCTCTTTTATATGTGGTAATGTACCTGTTTCAATGCTATTATCTCAAATCATCCCATCCTTGAACTCTCTCATTGAGTCTAACAGTATGTTCTTTATATGTGGATCTTTTTTACTAGCCTTCATGCAGGATCATTGTTACTGTCTTCCTAAATCCCATTTATATGCATTAATCAACAATAACTACCTCTCTCTTTCTAACGTTTTTTTTTTTTTTTTTTTACTCTGAATAATAGGCTGCAGGTTGAACTGCCTCATTAAAAGTGACACAAATATATGTTTGTTTGTTTTTTTTTCTCTAGCTAAGTAATATTCCATTTGGATATATAGCAAATCTTCCTTATATTTTCATTGGCTGATGTGCATCTTGATTACTTCCATGTCATAGCTTTTGTAAAGAGAATTGAAATAAACACTGGGGTACATGTGTCTCTTCACTGTAATTACCTCTGGGTATATGCCAAGAAGTGGGGTTGTTCAGTCATATGACAGTTCTAGTCCAAGTTTCTCAAGGAATCTACAATCTGTTCTGCATACAGGTTGTACCAGTTTGTGGTATCACTAACAGTGTTTTAGGATTAACTTTTCTCCACACTCTCTCCAGGATTTCGTGCTTGTAGAATTTCTGGTGATGGCCACTCTGAACAGTGTGATATGACTGTGATATATCCTGTGAACAGTTTCAGAGATGTTAAAGCCCAAACCAGGGCTGAAATTTAAGTACGTAGTTGGAACTAGACGGTCGATGATGTGGACTCCCAACATCCTCAGTAATAGGACATTAGTACAATGTCCCAATATTGATCACAGACCCCATGTTCCACCCTCTCTCAGTCATTAAAATATTTCCTCTGAAAGTATTTGGAGATTTGCGTCTTTGAAGCACCAGCTGCTAAAACACCTTGCTCGGTACTACAATAAGCACATTTTTTTTTTTTCCCCGCCCTCACTGAAACCCGGTCAGTTCATAAATTTTTTTGCACAAAAGCAAGTAGCCAAGTTTGCGAGGGTAACACTACCGAATATTAAGAATGTGTGTATAGAAGAATGATAAATCACGCATATTTCAGAAATTAAGTAGATTTATTGATGTGATTTTTCAATAACCCTGTATGTGAGACAGCAAAAGAGACACAGGTGTCTAGAACATTATTTTGGACTCTGTGGGAGAGTGAGAGGGTGGGATGACTTGGGCGCATGGCATTGAAACATGTATAATATCATATATGAAATGAGTCGCCAGCCCAGGTTCAATGCATGATATTGGATGCTTGGGGCTGGTGCACTAGGATCACCCAGAGGGATGGCATGGGTAGGGAGGAGGGAAGAGATTCAGGAAGGGGAACACATGTATACCTGTGGCGGATATATGTTAATGCATGGCAAAACAAATACAATAATGTAAAGTAATTATCCTCCAATTAAAATATATAAATTTACTTTTTTAAAAGAAATCATCCAAAAACCTCCATACCTACATTGAAACCAAGTACCACCCAAGAGCCAATAAGTTCCAGAGCAAGACATACCACGCAAATTCTCCAGCAACACAGGAACATAGACCAGAGCATCAATATACAGGCTGCCCAAACAGCAAACCCATAGACATCTCAAACCTCACTACTGGACACTTCATTGCACTCCAGAGAGAAGAGATGCAGCTCCACTCATCAGAACACTGACGCAAGCTTCCCTAACCAGGAAATTTGACAAGCCACTCATCCAACCCCAGCCACAGGGAGGAACCCCCACAATAAAGAGGAACCACAAACTGCCAGAAAGAGAAACGCCATCCCAAACACAGTAACAAAAAAAAAAAAAATCTTTAGTAATGAGATTTCGCATATTTCATGGTTTTGGTTACTATTTCTGTCAGCAGTCTGTATTTTAAGTTGATGGTGAAGTAAACACTGGTTGAACATTACCCTTCAATTGCTAGGAGACCAGTGACTTTGTGATGTCACAACAAACTTCTGATTGCTAGGAGACCAGTGATTTTGCGATGTCACAGCTTTTTGACTGGGAGGACCTCTGTGATGGTCTAAAGAGTTTCTCTCTGCAGGCCAGGCAGACATCATTTGAAGTTGCAGTGTGTAAAACCAGACAAATGAGAAAGTTATCTGAAGAAAGGTTTCTCTGAGATGGCACATATTTCTTCAGAAATTCAAGATGGGCCTCCTAAAGATGAATCCACTGATTCAGAAACCTCCATTAGATCTTCTTTGTATGATTATACAACTGGGGACTCAGTTTTGAGGTCTATGATTGAAGAATATGCTTTTCAAGCTTTGTCTGAGGATCTTGTGATCAAAAGGCCACACTACACATATTCTGTCTCTGAAACAGATGATGGGAATGATTTTCTTTCACTCACATTTCCACGAAAACTTTGGAATATAGTTGAAAGTGATCAGTTTGAATCTATTTGGTGGGATGAGACAGGCACATGTATAGTGATCAATGAAGAACTCTTTAAGAAAGAAGTCTTGGAAAGAAAGGATCCTTTCAGAATATTTGAAACCAAGAGTATGAAAAGTTTCATTCGACAGCTTAACCTTTATGGATTTCATAAAAAACCGACAAAGTGTTCAAAGATCGGCTTCACTACCTGTCTTTTTGGAAGAAGAAAACAACATCTCTCTTTTGAGTAAGGTATTCCAAAATTTTCACTTATTGGCAATATGTCAGATTAAATCATGTGACCTAGAAAGCATGTTCATATATGTAGCTAAAATGGAATTTCAACTTGAGATATCAAATTGTTGAAAAAGTTTTATGTTTTTGAAGTTGAAAACAGCTGGAGGTTAAAATATTGGATGTTAACAAACTTTCCTATCAACTTGAAACCAGATATAAATTCTGAAGCTACTTAAAGTGGTATTTGCTGTATATATACAACATACTTTTAGTTGAGAATATTCTTTCTAACATGTTACCTGTTAAAACTACCAACAGAGGTATTTTATTTGATGTTATTTAATTGGTTCCATTAAAGGGATACGTTTTTATAACTTAGCTTTGTTTGTCAGTTTTACCTGGGTTTATAAAGCAACTAAATAATTTAATTCTTTTATTTTAGTTACAGACCTACTATAATCCAAATTTCAAAAGAGGCCATCCCCAACTTTTAGTAAGAATGCAAAGAAGAGTTGGAATTAACAATGTGTCTCCAATATCTTCATTAGTTCAAGGTAACAAGAAGCGTGCTAAAGCAAGTGTCAAAAAGGATGATCATAACTCTGAATTTCTTCCCGAAATGAGTGGAGAGAGCGCATTTCCAGCTTCCACAAGTTTAAGTGTGCCTTTCATACAAAAGCCTCATACCAGCCAGATAGTCGCTAATACCAGTGCCCTATCTCCATGTGACTTACCTAACCCATCAGCAATATCAGTTAGACACACAGACCAGATTGTGGTAGATCAACCTGAAGTTTTAAAAAAACTGAGCATTTTTAATTGGCACTCACAGAGAAGCTACACTCAAGCAAACGGCCACGTTGAGGACTTTGCTACTACAACTACATCTACTTCTCAGAACCACATCGAATCTCCATTACAGAGCAGTTATTCTGGACTGATGGTGGAACCTTCTAAATTTCCAGACAGGCATAGCGATATGTCAGCCCATGACAATCCTTTTCTTAACCTGCAAGAGAGAGGCAGCTCATGGTTCTCAGTGCCAACAATCGCTGATACATCTGTCTCCTCTCTTTCAAGTAAACTCATCAATACATCTGCCTCCTCTCTTTCAAGTAAACTCATCAATAATCATCATTACGTGAAAACCATCCTAATTAAAACTGATCTGTCAAATACATGTCAGATTATGGAGCCTAAAGGAGATTGAAATTTACGTTTGGAGATGTCAACAAATATCTACAATTCTTGTATTTGAACAATAAATTTCCATGTTCAACTTCATAGTTTCATTTTTTTTATTTCAAACAAGGAAGAGTAAAATGAGGCTTTAGTTCAATAGTTGGCTATTTTACTGCATGGTTTTATAAACTCGTCAGTTCAAGAAAATATTCGTTATGCATCCTAGATCAATGACACCTGATATAATATTTGTAAGCAAGCAAATGAGAACAAAGGGAAAAGACGTAATGGATGTAAAGTGATTTCTGAAATCATCCCTGATGAAATGAAGGGGTGCCTAAATTAGGATGTTATGGGTGAAGGAAGAGATTCAAATAAAGTTAGAAAAATGAAAATACACAGTATGAACTTCAGTGCATTCACACATTATATTCTATTAGTTACTGGTAGAGTCTTAAAAGGTTAGACAGCGATTGCTTTCTTTATAGAAATTCATTCTGTCCTTGAAAATATAGATATTGTAGCATGTCCAAAATCTTGATCACAATTATGCCATCACTGTGATCACAAAGATAACATGACATAATCAGTGGCTGGCCCATGGTCAGCACAAGATACGTACTTTACAAGTGGTATTCTATAGGGTTATTTTTGCTCTGCTGTATTTAAGGCCCATCTTTATTTCCTGACACCATGATTCCACTGTATAATTCCAAATGCAGGTTTAGATGTTGCTTATCTGTCGCCATAGAGACAGAATAAGTTCCTGGTGGTGACTGCAGCACATCAGCATGGTTAAAGTTCATGGAAGAAATGATATCTGTTTTCCTTAGTAATTTCATTATCTTTCTCTTATACTGTGCTTCTGAAGCTACAATCACACAAATTATTTCAATCATGCTAAGCCCTTCCTCACAACATTGTCTCAACACTTTCTTTGGATTGGAAGGAACTTCTGTTTGCCCTCCCATGAAGGAGAGCACAGATATCAGGTCTTCAATGTATCTTTCACATCAGCTGAAACATAGAGCCTACCAATGGACAAATTTTACGTGCTTACTGAATGATCAATAAAAGAAATGTGATAACCAATCAAATGCTCTACACTTTACTCAACAACATTCTATAACCTGCACTACTATCATAATTCACCTTTGCTATTTACTGAGAAAATGTTCCAAGTTGATAAATATGTATTATATTTACATGGATGTACGATTTCTCGGGAGGCATGTATTCCCGTGTTTTGAAGAATATTTCACCTTTTGATGTCATTTTTCTCTTATTATGTTGTGTCAATCAAAGTCTTTTGCATAGGCAAATAGGAGTAGATGCTTTCTTGGAGTTCTCTTGCTTTTTGGAGGACACAATAGGTGTTGACAATTTAATCTCGATTCCCCTGCCCTTTGTAAATCCAGCTTGAATATCTGGAAACTCATGGTTCACATTCTGTTGAAACTTGGCTTGGGAATTTTGAGCAGTTTTTTGCGACTCTGTGCTATTGCTGCTGCTGCTAATTTGCGTCAGTCATGTTCGACTCTGCGCAACCCCGTAGACAGAAGCCCACCAGGCTGTGCTGTCCCTGGGATTCTCCAGGCCAAGAACACTTGAGTGGCTTGCCATTTCCTTCTCCAATGAATGAAAGTGAAAAGAAAAAGTGAAGTCGCTCAGTCATGCCTGACTCTTCACCACCCCATGGACTGAAGCCCTACCAGGCTCCTCCATCCATGGGATTTTCCAGGCAAGAGTACTGGGGTGGGTTGCCATTGCCTTCTTCACAGCTGTGTGAGATGTATGCAATTAAGCAGTTGTGTGGACATCCTTTGATTGCCTTTCTTTGAGGTTGGTATGAAAACTGATCATTTTCAGTCCTCTGGCCATAGCTGAGTCTTCCAAATTTGTTGGCATATGTGAGGGCGGCCACACTCAGAGCATCTTCTTTCAGAATTTGAAATATCTCAACTGAATTCCATCACCTCACGAGCTTTGTTTGTAAGCATGCTTCCTAAGTCCCGTAGACTTTGTATTACAGGACGTCCATCCCTAGGTGAATGATTCATACCATCGTCCTTCACTGGGTCATGAAGACCCTTTGGGCATAGTTCATCTGTTTATTTTTCCCACCTCCTCTTAATAGCTTGTACTTCTGTTATGTCTGTACCATTTCTGTCCTTTATTGTGCCCATCTGTGTATGATTTTTTCCTTGGAATCTCTGATTTTCTTGACGCGATCAGTAAGGATAAAATTCTATTTATTTCCTTTATTTATTGGCTTTGATAACTGTGGAAGGTGTTATCTCTTTTTACTATTCCTTAGGACTCTGCATCAAATGTGCATCGTTTTCCTTTTTCTCTTTTTGTTTTAGCTTCACTACTCTTCTCAGCTCTTTTGAGGCCAGGTAACTTTCAGTTCAGTCGCTCAGTCATGTCCGACGCTTTGCAACCACTGAATTGCAGCACGCCAGGCCTCCCTGTCCATCACCAACTCCTGGAGTTCACTCAGACTAACATCCGTCGAGTCAGTGATGCCATCCAGCTATGTCATCCTCTGTCGTTCCTTCTGCTCTTGCCCACAATCCCTCCCAGCATCACAGTACTTTCCAATGAGTCAACTCTTCGCATAAGGTGGCAAAGTACTGGAGCTTCAGCTTGAGCATCATTCCTTCCAAGGAAATCCCAGGGCTGATTTCCTTCAGAATGGACTGGTGGTATCTTTTTTCAGTCCAAGAAAATTTCAGGAGTCTTTCTCCAACACCACAGTTCAAAAGCATAATTCTTTGGCACTCAGCCTTCTTCACAGTCAACTCACACACATAACATGACCTCAGGAAAAACCATGCCTTGACTAGATGGACCCTAGTCAGCAAAGTAATGTCTCTGCTTTTGAATATAACATCTAGGTTGGTCATAATTTTTCTTCCAAGAGTAAGTGTCTTTTAATTTCATGGCTGGCAATCACCATCTGCAGTGATTTTGGAGCCCCCAAAATAAAGTCTGACACTGTTTCCACTATTTCTCCATCTATTTCACGTGAAGAAATGGGACCGGATTCCATGATTTCGTTTTCTGAAAGCTGAGCTTTAAGCCAATTTTTCAGTATCCTCTTTCACTGTCATCAAGAGGCTGTTTAATTCCTTTCACTTTGTGTCATAAGGATGGAATCATCTGCATATCTGAGGTTATTGATATTTCTCCCGCAGTCTTGATTCCAGCCTGTGTTTCTTCCAGTACAGCGTTTCTTGTGATGTACTCTGCATAGAGGTTAAATAAGCAGGGTGAAAATATGCAGCCTTGATGCACTTCTTTCCTTCCTTTTTTTTGTGTTTTTTTTTTTAATTTTTTTTAATTTTTATTTTATTTTACTTTACAATACTGTATTGGTTTTGCCATACATTGACATGAATCCACCACGGGTGTACATGCGTTCCCAAACATGAACCCCCTCCCACCTCCCTCCCCATAACATCTCTCTGGGTCATCCCTGTGCACCAGCCCCAAGCATGCTGTATCCTGATCAGACATAGATTGGAGATTCGATTCTTACAAGATAGTATACATGTTTCAATGCCATTCTCCCAAATCATCCCACCCTCTCCCTCTCCCTCTGAGTCCAAAAGTCTGTATACACATCTGTGTCTTTTTTTGCTGTCTTGCATACATCATCATTGCCATCTTTCTAAATTCCATATGTCTGTGTTAGAATACTGTATTGGTGTTTTTCTTTCTGGCTTACTTCACTCTGTATAATTGGCTCCAGTTTCATCCAACTCATCAGAACTGATTCAAATGTATTGTTTTTAATGGCTGAGTAATACTCCATTGTGTATATGTACCACAGCTTTCTTATCCATTCATCTGCTGATGGACATCTAGGTTGTTTCCATGTCCTGGCTATTATAAACAGTGCTGCAATGAACATTGGGGTCATGTGTCTCTTTCAATTCTGGTTTCCTTGGTGTGTATGCCCAGCAGTGGATTGCTGGGTCATAAGGCAGTTCTATTTGCAATTTTTAAGGAATCTCCACACTGTTCTCCATAGTGGCTGTACTAGTTTACACCAACAGTGTAGGAGGGTTCCCTTTTCTCCAAACCCTCTCCAGCATTTATTGCTTGCAGATTTTTGGATCGCAGACATTCTGAATGGTGTGAAGTGGTACCTCATTGTGGTTTTGATTTGCATTTCTCTAATAATGAGTGATGTTGAGCATCTTTTCATGTGTTTGTTAGCCATCCGTATATCTTCTTTGGAGAAATGTCTATTTAGTTCTTTGTCCCATCTTTTGATTGGGTCGTTTATTTTTACTGGAATTGAGCTGCATAAGTTGCTTGTATATTTTTGAGATTTGTTGTTTGTCAGTTCCTTTGTTTGCTATTATTTTTTTCCCATTCAGAAGTCTGTCGTTTCACCTTGCTTATATTTTCCTTTGTTGTGGAGAAGCTTTTAATTTTAATTAGATCCCATTTGTTTATTTTTGCTTTTATTTCCAGAATTCTGGGAGGTGGATCATAGAGGATCCTGCTGTGATTTATGTCAGGGAGTGTTTTGCCTATGTCTCCTCTAGGAGTTTTATAGTTTCTGGTCTTATGTTTAGATCTTTAATCCATTTTGAGTTTATTTTTGTGTGTGGTGTTAGAAAGTGATCTAGTTTCATTCTTTTTGTGTTGACCAGTTTTCCCAGCACCATTTGTTAAAGAGATGTCTTTACTCCACTGTATATTCTTGCCTCCTTTTTCAAAGATAGGTGTCCATATGTGTGTGGATTTATCTCTGGGCTTTCTATTTTGTTCCATTGATCTATATTTTTCTGTCTTTGTGCCAGTACAATACTGTCTTGATGACTGTGGCTTTGTAGTAGAGCCTGAAGTCAGGCAAGTTGATTCCTCCAGTTCCGTTCTTTTTCAAGATTGCTTGGCTATTCAAGGTTTTTTGTATTTCCATACAAATCTTGAAATTATTTGTTCTAGTTCTGTGAAAAATATGGCTGGTAGCTTGATAGGGATTGCATTGAATCTGTAAATTGCCTTGGGTAGTATACTCATTTTCACTATATTGATTCTTCTGATCCATGAACGTGGGTATATTCCTCCATCTAGTTGTGTCCTCTTTGATTTCTTTCAGCAGTGTTTTATAGTTTTCTATACATAGGTCTTTAGTTTCTTTAGGTAGATATATTCTTCCTAAGTATTTTATTCTTTTTGTTGCAATGGTGAATGGAATTGTTTCCTTAATTTCTTTTTCTACTTCTCATTATTAGTGTATAGGAATGCAAGAGACTTCTGCGTGTTGATTTTATATCCTGCAACCTTACATATTCATTGATTAGCTCTAGTAATTTTCTGGTGGAGTCTTTAGACTTTTCTATGTAGAGGATCATGTCATCTGCAAACAGTGAGAGTTTTATTTCTTCTTTTCCAATTTGGATTCCTTTTATTTCTTTTTCTGCTCTGATTGCTGTGGCCAAACTTCCAGAACTATGTTGAATAGTAGTGGTGAAAGTGGCAGCCCTTGTCTTGTTCTGACTTTAGGGAAATGCTTTTCAATTTTTCACCATTGAGGATAATGTTTGCTGTGGGTTTGTCATATATAGCTTTTATTATGTTGAGGTATGTTCCTTCTATTCCTGCTTTCTGGAGATTCTTATCATAAATGGATGTTGAATTTTGTCAAAGGCCTTCTCTGCATCTATTGAGATAATCATATGGCTTTTATTTTTCAATCTGTTAATGTGGTAATTACATTGATTGATTTGTGGATATTGAAGAATCCTTGAATCCCTGGGATAAAGCCCACTGGTCATGGTGTATGATCTTTTAATGTGTTGCTGGATTCTGATTGCTAGAATTTTTGTTGAGGATTTTTGCATCTATGTTCATCAGTGATATTGGCCTGTAGTTTTCTTTTTTTGTAGTATCTTTGTCAGGATTTGGTATTAGCGTGATGGTGGCCTCATTGAATGAGTTTGGAAGTTTACCTTCCTCTGCAATTTTCTGGAAGAGTTTGAGTAGGATAGGTATTAGCTCTTGTTGAAATTTTTGGTAGAATACAGCTGTGAAGCCGTCTGGACCTGGGCTTTTGTTGCTGGAAGATTTCTGATTACAGTTTCAATTTTCGTGCTTGTGATGGGTCTGTTAAGATTTTCTATTTCTTCCTGGTTCAGTTTTGGAAAGTTGTACATTTCTAAAAATTTGTCCATTTCTTCCACGTTGTCCATTTTATTGGCATATAATTGCTGAAGTAGTCTCATGATCTTTTTGTATTTCTGTGTTTTCTGTTGTGATCTCTCCATTTCCGATAAAATAGACTAAAAACAAAGGATGTGAAAAGAGAACAAAGAAGGCCACTACATAATGTTCAAAGGATCAATCCAAGAAGAAGATATAACAATTATATTATATATGCAACCCAATATAGGAGCTCCGCAATATGTAAGACAAATGCTACAGGTATGAAAGGGAAATTAACAATAACACAATAATAGC
>NW_017205333.1:0-5320 GCF_001704415.2 Capra hircus
AGGCTCCTCCTGGCCCATGTTCACTATAGATTCTGTGTTTGACATTGACAACCTTCCCTCACTACATTTTCCAAGAGTGATGGGTGCCCACATTTGTGGCACTTCTGGTTCGTAGCTTCCTCTGACTTCATCCTCACAATTGTGTTGACCAAGGCATAAAAATGTTTAAAGTTAGCAATAATAATTAATATTTTTGGTGAAGAAAAAATTTCCTACCCTTTACAAGGCAGGGTCTATGTTCTGTTTGTTAAAAAAATAATGACATGTTTAGTCTGGGTGAGTTCTCTCTCACTCACAATTTCTAAAACGTGCTTTCTTAAGGGTTCACTGGTGTTCAGCATAGCATTTCTTTCCTGAATTCTATTTCTACCAATCTCTTTCTGTCAACCCATCCTTCCTGATAAGACCAGGAAGTGGTAGCTCTACCAGTATAAGTCAGGACTTCATTTCAGAAAAATGTCAGCACCGTTTGCTCCAGAGGCCTCATCATGGCAAAATGGCTCACACAGTCCCTGGGTTTATTGATCCTAAATTTCTTCTGCATAGAGATGCTTACCTGGGACAAGGATCATGTCACCAGTAGGGTATTGTGTGCTCCTTCTAGGCCTCCTTTGTAAGCTTTTCTTCCTGACCCTTCAATGCTAGTGTTCCTTAAGATTCTTCAAGAAGCTTTCAAGTTATGCACTTCCCAAATGATCTGGACTGTTTCATAGCCTCAGTTAACATTCACTGATGCTGCTTTATGGAAGTCCAGACCCATTTATCCGACTGCCCTTAGGATCTGTCCAATATTGTAGTCATTCACCACAGGTGGCCGCTGAACATGTGAAATGTGGCTCATCCAAATGGAGATGTGCTGTAAATGTAAGTTATGCATCTTGTTTCTAAGACTTTGTATGAAAAAAGGAATGCAAAATAGCTCAATGATTTGTTTATATTGATTATCTTGAATGATAAGATTTTGAATATGTTGGGTTAAATATATTACTAAATTAATTTTGCTTGTTTCTTTTACATTTTTTAATATGGCTATGATAAAACTTAAGGTTCTATCTGTGGCTTGCATTTATGGCTTGCATTGTATTTCCATTGAGCTGTAGTGCTTTCAATTTTTGTTAGAGTATTCAGCAGCCATCTCAAACACAACCTGTCAAAACCAAACTTAAGGTCTTTATTCCATGAACCTATTGGGTGTTAAGAATCTCTGGGTGTTCGGACAAACGATGCAATTACCTAAACCAGAAATGAGAGTTATCCTTGACTCATCTGCTCACGAAATCACCTACCATGTCCAGTCCATTTCATCTCCTAAAAAGACATCCCTTTTGAGTTATATTACTTCTCTCCTTCCCAACTTCTCTAGTCCAGCTTGACACAGATCCCACCTGTTTAACTGCAGCAGCCACTTAGCTTGCCACCTTGCTGGGATCCTATCCTTAAACTTGTGAGTCTTTGTAGATCAGATCTGGTCCTGCTACCCATGCATTCCCTTGCTTGAGACTTCATCAGGGCCTTCCCAGTG
Source organism: Capra hircus (assembly GCF_001704415.2). Lineage (NCBI taxonomy): Eukaryota > Metazoa > Chordata > Mammalia > Artiodactyla > Bovidae > Capra > Capra hircus. The sequence goes on from NW_017205333.1 coordinate 1,523, forward strand.
CCTCCAGTGAAAGCCTACCATTTTTAATGTCTCAAGGGCCCTTCATGACCTACTCCTGTTTGTGTTATACTTCTAGGATCATTTCTCAATGCTCTGCCCTCCTTCCCCTAAAATTTAAGCCTCAGCCACACTCAACTTTTTTGTGTTTTTCAATCCATAGGGTTCAGCTTCCATGAACTCAGCATGAAGGTAGTTTACTCTGGTGAGCTTCCCCGAGCTTTCTGCACAGCTTTGTATCCCTGCTGTGTGCTGGCTCTCTGTACTTTCTCTAATCAATACTCACAGCTCCTACATAGCTTATAAATCACCCCTCCCTTCTCATTCACGGTAAGTAGGACAAGGATAGTGGGATTTTTTTTGTTTGTTTGTTTCTTATGGTACCCAATACCATGTTGAACATAAAGTGACTCAATAAAATTAGTATTGAATAAATAATATCATTTAAGAAATTGGACTCCCCCAGATCTTCCTCTCATGTTCTTATTGTCCATTTCTCTCTTAGGACCTATTTATGAGGAGTCCACAGCACTTAACATTTCTTTAGAAGATCCAGGATTAAAATACTATCCTAAGTCTTTATTTCTAAAATTCCTAGAAGCATCAAATACTTAAGAATATCCTTTCATAATGTCTTCTGGGCTTTTGCTTGCCTGGGGCTGTCAGTTGATCAGACAATTTATTTTAACAGCTGATTTCTTCTCAACTCCGCCCCTACCCCACCCTACTGAAATAGCAGTTTGCATACATTTGCAAACATTTTCTTTTCCTGGTGGTATAGATGCACAGAATTGTGATGGGGAGAATGAGAACCAACTTTCACAATTACCATCTGGGAATTATTTGTTTTTTTGGTTTAGAGCACTCTACAACTCCTTCAGTTGACACAGATTTATTCAATATCAGTAAATCAAGCCTTGATCTGTCTTCCAATTATGTACTGAACCGAATGTGGGGGAAATTAAAAGAGTTTATAAGATGTTGTAGGTTAGCCAACCAGTCCTTCTGAGTTTTAATAGGAAGTACATAAAAGAAAGTCTGGCTATATGCATATGTTTGAAATTATTTTTCAAAGGCTGAAGAAATAAAGAAGTAATTAAGAATCATTTGTGGGTATAAATCATAAACCACCCTACCTCTACCACTTCCTAGGTATCTTCCTGGACAAGTTACTTACCTCTTTCTGCTTCAGTTCTCAGACAGTAAAAAGAGCAAAATGGTACTTCATTCATGGGGTCGTTGTTGGGCACGTAGTAAGTGCTCAGTAAATGTTGTCTTTTGAAAGTCTCTACATTTATGATTGATAAAACAACATATAACTTACTACTAATAGAATAAAATATAGATGATTATGTTTCTGAGAACAAATGCCTGGCAAGGGAATTAAGTTTGTTCAAATGAAACGTAATCCAATTCTTGAAAGATAGGGAACACTTTCCAATAGTCACGAGACATCGCACTGATCCAGAAACCTCCCAGAAAGTCGTGGAATCTGGAGTCTTTCTGGACACAGTTTTTGATTCACTCGTGCCCCCAATGCTTTCTGTTTCTTCCTTCCTATTTCTCCTAGGAAAGAAAAGGTTAATGTTGTTGTTGATCACTTGATTCTTAGATCTTGCTTAATATCCTCTCCTGTAGAGCTTACTTTCAGTGTTTACCTATGGAACTGCTCTTAATGTGTCAGTATTCAGAGTATGAGGCACCCCCTGCCTCTGTGAATGCAAAAGTAAAGAAGAGTTCAAATGGAAATTGTGGCCTAGCTTTTTCCTCTAACAATCGCCTAGCTCTCTTCCTAGGGATAAATAGGCATAGCATCACTAATGGTATTTTTTCAGTTCTCAAAAAAAAAAAAAAAAAACACCAAAAACACCCATGTGAGACAGGGAAATTCCAAGAAGTTTTATCTTCTCTAGGCAGCAGAGGTTACAGAAGTAAAATAGAAGAAGAGCTAAACATGAAAATGGAGCCCAAACCAAGGAATAGCATCAATAATACTCCACGTTTATTAAATTTCGTGAATAATAAAGGGGCCCAGGGGTGTGCTGTACCTGTTTTGCAACTAGAAAAAAAGCCTGATTTGTAGCATTTGCCTAATTCCTTGGTGAAAATACTGTCACATGACTGGGATAAGGCTAACATCATGATGTCACTGAACGTGGAGTTGTGAAGAAGGGCTGGTGATGAACTCGTGGGTAGGTGTCGGTCAGTCCTACCAGTACCAGGTGTGCATAGGGATAAAAGGGAGGGTGGGTTTGTAACTACCTGCCTGCATGGAATTGTTTTTTCAATATTCCTGACAAGTAGTTGTCTACCTTGTGGTTGTGTAGCTCTAAGGATAATATTCTCATGTTCTGAGATAGCCATACCAGCTTCATCCCACAGACTAAGCTAGAGATGCAATGGTATCTAAAGTATGGGTAGATAGCTACCGCTCTCTTCAAGGATCGAGGTGTAACTGGCAAGAATTTTTGTCAAGTACATTGCAAAAACTGTGAATACTATGTTTGAGGAGATGCTAGGTTGATTTTGGGACTTGACAATCAATTATTATATTGCTTTAGCTGACTCTGAAAGAGATACACAGAAATATACATCAGCAAAGTGTGGAGGATGACTTTGGATCCTCCATCATGGAGGACCCATGATGTCAGGGTATACTGCCAGAATTCAAGGACTATTATTTTTTTGTTGAAGTGTAGTTGATTTACAATATTGGGCAAATCTCTGCTATCTAGCAAGGTGACTCAGTTATATACATACATATGTTTTTTGTAAATATTCTTTTCCATTATGGTTTACCACAGGATAGTGGATACACTTCCCTGTGCTGTACATTAGGACCTTGTTGTTTATCCATTCTAAATGTAATAGCTTACATCTATCAACTTAAAACTTTTAGTCCATCCTTTTTCCTTCTACTCTCTTGGCAACCACAAGTCTGATCTCTATGTCTACGAATCTATTTCTGTTTTATAGAAAGTTCATCTGAGCCATATTTTAGATTCCACATTTAAGTGATAGCATATGGTATTTGTCTTTCTTTTTCTTAGTTTACTTAATATGATAATCTCTAGCTGTATCCATGTTGATGCAAATGGTATTATTTCATTCCTTTTTATGGCCAATAATATTCCATTGGCCATAAAAATGATTTGTATCCATTCATCTGTCAATGGGCATTCAGGTTGCTTCCGTGTCTTGGCTATTGTGAATAGTGCTGCTATAAACAGAGGGGTGCATGTATTTTTTTGAATTATAATTTTGTCCAGATATATGCCCAGCAGTGGGATTGCTGGGTCATATGATAATTCTACTTTTAGTTTTCTAAGGAACCTCCTTGCTTTTTTAACACAGTGGCTGCACCAGCTTACATTCCCACTAACTGTGTGGGTGAAGTGAAAATGTTAGTCGTTCAGTCGCGTCTGTGACGCCTATGGAATGTAGCCCGCCAGGCTCCTCTGTCCATGAAATTCTCTAACAGAATACTGGAGTGGGTTGCCATTCTCTTCTCCAGGGGATCTTCCCAACCAAGGGATCAAACCGGGGGTCTCCTGCATTGCAGGCAAATTCTTTACCATCTGAGCCCCCAGGAAGCCCTAACAGTGTACGAGAGGTCTTAGAAATGCAAGATTATTAAATCGCATGGCTTGCATCTCTGTACTTGTTCTATTTTTTATGTGAATATAAGGATTGTTCCAAGTTTGGGGCAAAGACTGAGAGTTATGATTTCTTTTCTCTTTTAGGTTTCTTACTGAGAAGGAGAAATATTTGTTTCTCAATCAATAAGAGTATACATAGAAG
>NW_017205334.1:0-5320 GCF_001704415.2 Capra hircus
CGTCTCCAGTCGAGAGGAAGCACGAGAGTCCCACCACATCCAGAGGAAGCCTCGTTCCGCTCATGGCTCGAGAGGAGGGATCCTTTCACTGCGTGGTCGGGAAAGAATTCCCGGCATTCCCTCGCATCTCAAGAGGAGGCGATCTCCACAGGAAAGGCGAGAGGAACTCCAGGGTCGTGCCACCATTCCCAGAGTCCCCCAGATGTCTCAGTCCATTCCAGGGAAACCTGTTTTCCTGCACTGCCTCGACTTTCAAGCCGAGGATCGACTCACACGACGGTGACACGTGGGTCAGCCCTGTGGGAAAGCCTCGTGGGAAAGCCTCGTGGGAAAGCCCTCGTGGGAAAGCCTCGCCTCGAGGGAAAGCCACAGATTCCTTGATCCACGCGAAGGGAAGCGTGACACTGCTGCTACAGCTCTGAAGGAAAGCGCAACTGCATGCCCCCACACGAGACGAGGACTGACTCCCCTGGGGAGACTCCAGAAGTAACCCAAGATCCATGTCAGCACTGGAGAGGAATCCTCAGGTTCAGGCACCGATTCCAGACAAGGTCTTAGGCCCCGGAATCGACGGGAGAGGAATCCCGAGAGGCCCCCGAACAAATCGCAAGGGGACTGGCCTTTCCTGAGGCCACCAGAGCAGGTCCCTTAGGTGCCAGGCATAAGTCAAGAGCACCTGCCGCAACTCGAGAAACACAGGAGGTTCTTCCATCCAGGCGACATGGGGCCCATTTCCGCTGAGGAGTCTCGAGGCTAATCACACCTAACCTCTGGAACTTCCAAAGGGTCCTTCACACCCTGGCTGCAACTCAAGAAGTTCCCCGACATACCCCGTCTCCACTTGAGTGGAAGCACGAGAGTCCCGCTGACATCCAGACGAGCCCCGTTTCCGCCTCCTAGCTCGAGAGGAGGGATCCTTTCCCTGCGTGGTCGGGAAAGAATTCCCGGCGTTCCCATCGCATTTCAAGAGGAGGCGCTCTCCACAGGAAAGGCGAGAGTAACTCCAGGGTCGTGCCACCATTCCCAGAGTCAACTAGATGTCTCCGTCCATTCCAGGTAAACCTGTTTTCCCTGCACGGCCTCGACTTTCAAGCCGAGGATCGACTCACACCACGGTGGCACGTGGGACAGCCCTGTGGGAAAGCCTCGTGGGAAAGCCTCGTGGGAAAGCCTCGAGGGAAAGCCACAGATCCCTTGATCCACGCGAAGGGAAGCGTGACACTGCTGCTACAGCTCGGGAGGAAAGCGCACGAGCATGCCCCCAATCGAGACGAGGACTGACTCCCCTGGGGAGACACCAGAAGTACCCCAAGGTCCATGTCAGCACTGGAGAGGAATCCTCAGCTTCCGGCACCGACTCCACACAAGATCTTAGGCCCCGGCATCGACGGGAGAGGAATTCCCAGAGGCCCCCTGAGCAACTCACATGGGGACTGGCCTTTCCTGAGGCCACTAGAGCGGGTCCCTGAGGTCCCCGTCGTAAGTTGAGAGCATCTGCTGCAACTCGAGAAAATCCAGGAGGTTCTCCCCTCCAGGCGAGATGAGGCCCATTTCCGCTGAGGCGTCTCGAGGCTAATCAATTCTAACATCTGGAACTTCCAAAGGGTTCTTCACACCCTTGCTGCAACTCAAGAAGTTCCCGACATACCCGTCTCCACTTGAGAGGAAGCACGAGAGTCCCGGCCACATCCAGAAGAGCCCCGTTTCCGTCTCATAGCTCAAGAGGAGGGATCCTTTCCCTGCGTGGTCGGGAAAAAATTCCCGGCACTTCCGTCGCATCTCAAGAGGACTCGCTCTCCACAGGAAAGACGAGAGGAACTCCAGGGTCGTGCCACCATTCCCAGAGTCCCCCAGCTGTCTCAGTCCATTCCAGGAAAACCTGTTTTCCCAGCACTGCCTCGACTTTCAAGACGAGGATCGACTCACACCACGGTGGCACGTGGAACAGCACTGTGGTAAAGCCTCGTGGGAAAACCTCGTGGGAAAGCCTCCTTGGAAAGCCATAGATCCCTTGATCCACGCGAAGGGAAGCGGACACTGCTGCTACAGCTCGGGAGGAAAGCGCATGTGCATGCCCCACACGAGACGAGGACTGACTCCCCTGGGGAGACACCAGAAGTACCCCAAGATCCATGTCAGCACTGGAGAGGAATCCTCAGGTTCCGGCACCGACTCCACACAAGATCTTAGGCCCGGGCATCGACGGGAGAGGAATCCCGAGAGGCCCCCGAGCAACTCGCATGGGGACTGGCCTTTTCTGAGGCCAATAGAGCGTGTCCCTGAGGTCCCCGTCGTAAGTTGAGAGCACCTGCCGCAACTCTAGAAAATACAGGAGATTCTCGCTCCAGGCGAGATGAGGCCCATTTCCGCTGAGGCGTCTCGAGGCTAATCAATTCTAACATCTGGAACTTCCAAAGGGTCCTTCACACCCTTGCTGCAACTCAAGAAGTTCCCCGACATACCCTCCACTTGAGCGGAAGCACGAGAGTCCCGCCCACATCCAGAGGAGCCCCGTTTCTGCCTCCTAGCCTGAGAGGAGGGATCCTTTCCCTGCGTGTTCGGGAAAGAATTCCCGGCGTTCCGTCGCATCTCAAGAGGAGGCGCTCTCCACAGGAAAGGCGAGAGAACTCCAGGGTCGTGCACATTCACAGAGTCCCCCAGATGTCTCAGTCCATTCCAGGGAAACCTGTTTTTCCCTGCACTGCCTCGACATTCAAGCCGAGATCGACTCACACCACGGTGGCACGTGGAACAGCCCTGTGGGAAAGCCTCGTGGGAAAGCCTCGTAGGAAAGCCTCGTGGTAAAGCCTCGAGGGAAAGCCACAGATCCCTTGATCCACGCGAAGGAAGCGCGACACCGCGCTTCAGATCGGGAGGAAAGGGCACGTGCAGCGCCCCCCGCTGGAGACGAGGACTGACTCCACTGGGGAGACTGCAGAAGTACCCGAAGATCCATGTCAGCACTGGAGAGGAATGCTCAGGTTCCGGCACCGACTCCACACAAGATCTTAGGCCCCGGCATAGACGGGAGAGGAATCCCGTGAGGTCCCGAGCAACTCGCATGGGGACAGGCCTTTCCTGAGGCCACCAGAGGCGGGTCCCTGAGGTCCCGTCGTAAGTCGAGAGCACCTGCTGCAACTCGAGAAAATCCAGGAGGTTCTCCCCTCCAGGCTAAATGAGGCCCATTTCCTCTGAGGCATCTCGAGGCTAATCACACCTAAAACTCTGGAACTTTGAAAGGGTCTTTCACACCCTTGCTGCAACTCAAGAAGTTCCCCGACATACCCGTCTCCACTCGAGAGGAAGCACGGAGTTCTGCCACATCCAGAGGAGCCCCGTTTCCACATCCTATCTCGAGAGGAGGATCCTTTCACTGTGTTCGGAAAGAATCCCCGGCGTTGCCGTCGCATTTCAAGAGGAGGCGCTCTCCACAGGAAGGTGAGAGGAACTCCAGGGTCGGGCCACCATTCCAAGAGTCCCCCAGATGTCTCAGTCCATTCCAGGAAAAACTTTTTTCCCTCACTGCCTCGACTTTCAAGCCGAGGATCGACACACAATGGTGGCACGTGGACAGCCCTGTGGAAAAGCCTCGTGGGAAAGCCTGGTGGAAAGCCTCGAGGGAAAGACACAGATCCTTGATCCCCGCGAAGGGAAGCGTGACACTGCTGCTACAGCTCAAAAGGAAAGCGCACGTGCATGTCCCCACACAAGACGAAGACTGACTCCCCTGGGGAGACTCCAGAAGTACCCAAGATCCATGTCAGCACTGGAGAGGAATCCTCAGGTTCCGGCACCGACTCCACACAAGGTCTTAGGCCCCGGCATCGACGTGAGGGGAATCCCGAGAGGCCCCGAGAAACTCGCATGGGGACTGGCCTTTCCTGAGGCCACCAGAGCGGGTCCCTCAGGTCCCCGTCGTAAGTTGAGAGCACCTGTCACAACTCGAGAAATTCCAGTGGGTTCTCCCCTCCAGGCGAGATGAGGCCCATTTCCGCTGAGGCGTCTCAAGGCTAATCACACCTAAAGTCTGGATTTCCAAAGGGTCCTTCACACCCTTGCTGCAACTTAAGAAGTTCCCCGACACACCTGTCTCCACTCGAGAGGAAGCACCAGAGTCCCGCCACATCCAGAAGAACACCGTTTCCGCCTCTTTGCTCGAGAGGAGGGATCCTTTCCCTGCGTAGTCGGGAAAGAATTCCCGGTGTTCCCATAGCGTCTCAAGAGGAGGCCCTCTCCACAGGAAAGGCGAGAGGAACTCCAGGGTCGTGCCACCAATCCGAGAGTCCCCCGATGTCTCAGTACATTCCAGGGAAACCTGTATTCCCTTCACTGCCTCGACTTTCAAGCCGAGGATCGACTCACACCACGTTGGCACTTGGGACAGCCCTATGGAAAGCCTCGTGGGAAAGCCTTGTGGAAAAGCTTCGAGGAAAAGCCACTGATTCCTTGATCCACCTGACGGGAAGCATGACACTGCTGCCCCATCTCGGGAGGAAAGCGCACGTGCATGCCCCCACTCGAGACGAGGACTGACTCCACTAGGGACACTCCAGAAGTACACCAAGATCCATGTCAGCACTGGATAGGAACCTCAGGTTCCAGCACCAACTCCACCCAAGATCTTAGGTCCTGGCATTAACGGGTGGGGAATCACAAGAGGCCCCCGAGCAACCAGCATGGGGACTGGCCTTTCTTGAGGCACCAGTCGGGTCTCTGTGTTCCCCGTCGTAATTTGAGAGCACCTGCCACAACTCGTGAAAATTCAGGAGGTACTCCCCTCCAGGCGAGATGAGGCCCATTTCCCAGAGGCTTCTCGAGGCTAATCACACCTAACATGGAACTTCCAAAGGGTAATTCACACCCTTGCTGCAACTCAAGAAGTTCCCTGACATACCCGTCTCCACTCGAGAGGAAGCAAGAGAGTCCCGCCCACATCCAGAGGAGCCCGTTTCCGCCTCCTAGCTGGAGAGGAGTGATCCTTTCCTGCGTGTCGGGAAAGAATTCCGCGGTGTCCCCGCGCATCTCAAGAGGAGGCGCTCTCCACAGGAAAGGCGAGAGGAATTCCAGGGTCGTGCCACCATTCCAGAGTCCCCCAGATGTCTCAGTCCATTCCAGGGAAACCTGTTTTTTCCCAGCACTGCCTCGACTTTCAAGCCGAGGATCGACTCACATCACGTGGCACGTGGGACAGCCCTATGGAAAGCCTCGTGGGAAAGCCGTTGGAAAGCCTTCGAGGGAAAAGCCACAGATTCCTTGAACCACTGAAGGGGAAGTGTGACACTGCTGCTACAGCTCGGGAGGAAAGCGCACGTGCATGACC
>NW_017205335.1:0-5319 GCF_001704415.2 Capra hircus
CGATGCTGGGCCTAAGACGCTTGTGTGGAATCGGTGGCCAGGAACCTGAGGATTCCTACTGCCAGTGTTGTTGACATGGATCTTGGGTACTTCTGGAGTCTACCAGGGGAGCAGTCCTCGTCTCGAGTGGGGGGCATGCACGTGCGCTTTCCTGCCGAGATGTAGCAGCAGTGTCACGCTTCCCTTCGCGTGCATCAAGGGATTTGTGGCTTTCCCTCGAGGCTTTCCCATGAGGCTTTCCCACGAGGCTTCCCACAGGCTCTCCCACGTGCCACCGTGGTGTGAGTCGATCCTCGACTTGAAAGTTGAGGCAGTGCAGGGAAATCAGGTTTCCCTGGAATGGACTGAGACATCTGGGGGACTCTGGGGAATGTGGCACGACCCTGTAGTTCCTCTCGACTTTCCTGTGGACAGCGCTCCACTTGAGATGCGACGGGAACGCGGGGAATTCTTTCCCCACCACGCAGGGAAAGGATCCCTCCTCTCAAGCTAGGAGGTGGAAATGGGGCTCCTCTGGATGTGGGCGGGACTCTCGTGATTCCTCCCGAGTGGAGACGGGTATGTCGGGGAACTTCTTGAGTTGCAGCAAGGGTGTGAAGAACCCTTTGTAAGTTCCATAGGTTAGATGTGATTGGCCTCAAGACGCCTCAGCGGAAATGGGCCTCATCTCGCCTGGAGGGGAGAACCTCCTGGATTTTCTTGGGTTGTGGCAGGTGCTCTCGACTTCCGACTGGGACCTCAGAGACCCGCTCTGCTGGCCTCAGGAAAGGACCAGTCCCATGCGAGTTGTTCGGGGGCCTCTCGGGATTCCTCTCCCGTTGATGCCGGGGCCTAAGACCTCTATGTGGAGTTGGTCCCGGAGCCTGAGGATTACTCTCCAGTGCTGACATGGAACTTGGGGTACTTCTGGAGTCTCCCCAGCGGAGTCAGTCCTCGTCTCTAGTGGGGGCATGCACGTGCGCTTTTCCTCCCGAGCTGTAGCAGCAGTGTCGCGCTTCCCTTCCCATGGATCAAGGGATCTGTGGCTTTCCATTCCGTCTTTCCCAGGAGGCTTTCCCAGGAGGCTTTCCCATAGGGCTGTCCCACGTGCCACCGTGGTGTGAGTCGATCCTCGGCTTGAAAGTCGAGGCAGTGCAGGGAAAACAGGTTTCCCTGGAATGGACTGAGACCATCTGGGGGACTCTGGGAATGGTGGCACGACCCTGGAGTTCCTCTCGGCCTTTCCTTTGGAGAGAGCCTCCTCTTGAGATGCGACGGGAACGCGGGGAATTCTTTCCCGACCACGCAGGGAAAGGATCCCTCCTTCTTGAGCTAGGAGGCAGAAAAAGGTTCTCCTCTGGATGTGGGCGGGACTCTCGTGCTTCCTCTCGAGTGGAGACGGGTAAGTCGGGGAACTTCTTAAGTTGCAGCAAGGGTGTGAAGGACCCTTTGGAAGTTCCAGAGGTTAGGTGTGATTAGCCTCGAGACGCCTCAGCGGAAATGGGCCTCACCTCGCCTGGAGGGGAGAACCTCCTGGATTTTCTCGAGTTGCGGCAGGTGCTCTCGACTTAAGACGGGGTCCTCAGGGACCCGCTCTGGTGGCCTCAGGAAAGGCCAGTCCCCATGCGAGTTGCTCGGGGGCCTCTCGGGATTCCTCTCCCATCGATGCCGGGGCCTAAGACCTTGTGTGGAGTGTGTTCCAGAACCTGAGGATTCCTCTCCAGTGCTGACATGGATCTTGGGGTACTTCTGGAGTCTCCCCACGGGAGTCAGTCCTCGTCTCGAGTGGGGGCAAACACGGAAGCTTTTCTCCCGAGCTGTAGCAGCAGTGTCACGCTTCCCTTCGCGTGAATCATGTTATCAGGGGCTTTCCCTCGAGGCTTTCCCACGAGGCTTCCCACAGGGCTGTCCCACGTGCCACCGTGGTGTGAGTCGATCCTCGGCTTGAAAGTCGAGCAGTGCAGGGAAAACAGGTTTCCCTGGAATGGACTGAGGCATCTGGGGGACTCTGGGAATGGTGGCAGGACCCTGGGGTTCCTCTCGCCTTTGCTGTGGAGAGTGCCTCCTCTTGAGATGTGACGGGAACGCCGGGATTCTTTCCCGACCACGCAGGGAAAGGATCCCTCCTCTCGAGCTAGGAGGCGGAAACAGGGCTCCTCTGGATGGGGGCAAAACTCTATTGCTTCCTCTCGAGGGGAGACGGGTATGTCGGGGAACTTCTTTGAGTTGCAGCAAGGGTGTGAAGGACCCTTTGGAAGTTCCAGTGATTAGCTGCGATTAGCCTCGAGACGCCTCAGCGGAAATGGGAATCATCTCGCCTGGAGGGGAGAACCTCCTTGATTTTCTCGAGTTGCGGCAGGTGCTCTCGACTTACGACGGGGACCTCAGGGACCCGCACTTGTGGCCTCAGGAAAGGCCAGTCCCCATGCGAGTTGCTCGAGGACCTCTCGGGATTCCTCTCACGTCGATGCGGGGGCCTAAGACCTTGTGTGGAGTCGGTGCCGGAAACTGAGGATTCCTCTGCAGTGCTGACATGGATCTTGGGGTACTTCTGGAGTCTCCCCAGGGGCGTCAGTCCTCGTCTCGAGTGGGGGCATGCACGAGCGATTTCCTCCCGAGCTGTAGCAGCAGTGTCACGCTTCCCTTCGCGTGGATCAAGGGATCTGTGGCTTTCGCTCGAGGCTTTTACACGAGGCTTTCCCACGAGGCTTTCCCACAGGGCTGTCCCACGTGCCACCATGGTGTGAGTCGATCCTCGGCTTGAAAGTCGAGGCAGTGCAAGGAAAACTGGTTTCCCTGGAATGGACTGAGTCATCTTGGGGACTCTGGGAATGGTGGCACGACCCTGCAGTTCCTCTCGCCTTTCCTGTGGAGAGCGCCTCCTCTTGAGATGCGACGGGAACGCCGCGAATTCTTGACCGAACAGGCAGGGAAAGGATCCCTCCTCTCGAGCTAGGAGGCCGGAAACGGGGCTCCTCTGGATGTGGGCGTGACTCTCGTGCTTCCTCTTGAGTGGAGACGGGTATGTCGGGGAACTTCTTGAGGTGCAGCAAGGGTGTGAAGGAACCTTTGGAAGTTCCAGATGTTAGATGTGATTAGCCTCGAGACGCCTCAGCCGAAATGGGCCTCATCTCGCCTGGAGGGGAGAACCTCCTGGATTTTCTCGAGTTGCGGCAGGTGCTCTCGACTTATGACGGGGACCTCAGGGACCCGCTCTGGTGGCCTCAGGAAAGGCCAGTCCCCACGCGAGTTGCGCGGGGGCCTCTCGGGATTCCTCTCACGTCGATGCCGGGGCCTAAGACCTTGTGTGGAGTCGGTGCTGGAACCTGAGGAATCCTCTCCCAGTGCTGACTTGGATCTAGGGGTTCTTCTGGGAGTCTCCTCAGGGGAGTCAGTCCTCGTCTCGAGTGGGGGGCATCCACGTGCGCTTTCCTCCCGAGCTCTAGCAACAGAGTTCACGCTTCCCTTCACGTGGATCAAGGGATCTGTGGCTTTCCCTCGAGGCTTTCCCACGAGGCTTTCCCTAGAAGCTTTCCCACAGGGCTGTCCACGTGCCACCGTGGTGTGAGTCGATCCTCGGCTTGAAAAGTCGAGGCAGTGCAGGGAAAACAGGTTTCCCTGGAATGGACTGAGACATCTGGGGGACACTGGGAATGGTGGCACGACCCTGGAGTACCTCTCACCTTTCCTGTGGAGAATGTCTCCTCTTGAGATGCGACGGGAACGCCGCGAATTCTTTCCCAACCACGCAGGGAAAGGATCCCTCCTCTCGAGCTAGGAGGCCGAAACGGGGCTCCTCTGGATGTGGGCGGGACTCTCGTGCTTCCTCTCGAGTGGAGACGGGTATGTCGGGGAACTTCTTGAGTTGTAGGAAGGGGGTGAAGGACCCTTTGGAAGTTCCAGAGCTTAGGTGTGATTACCCTGGTGACGCCTCAGCGGAAACGGGCCTCATCTCGCCTGGAGAGGAGAACCTCCTGGATTTTCTCGAGTTGCGGCAGGTGCTCTCACCTTACGACGGGGACCTCAGGGACCCGCCTCTGGTTGCCTCAGGAAAGGCCCGGTCCACATGCGAGTTGCTATTGGGCCTCTCGGGATTCCTATCCCGTCGATGCCGGGGCCTAAGACCCTTGTGTGGAGTTGATGCCAGAACCTGAGGATAACTCTCCAGTGCTGACATGGATCTTGGGGTACTTCTGGTGTCTCCCCAGGGGAGTCAGTTCTCGTCTCCAGTGGGGGCAATCACGTGCACTTTCCTCTCGAGCTGTAGTAGCAGAGTCACGCTTCCCTTCACGTGGATCAATGGGATCTGTGGCTTTCCCTCGAGGCTTTCCCACGAGTCTTTCCCACAGGGCTGTCCCACGTGCCACCGTGGTATGCGTGGATCCTCGCTTGAAAGTCGAGGCAGTGCAGGGAATACAGGTTTCCCTGGAATGGACTGAGACATCTGGGGGACCTGGGAATGGTGGACGACATTGGAGTTCCTCTTGCCTTTCCAGTGGAGGACGCCTCTTCTTGAGATGCAGAGGGAACGCCGGGAATTCTTAACAGAACACGCAGGGAAAGGATCCGTCCTCTCGAGCTATGAGGCGGAAACGGGGCTCCTCTAGATGTGGGCGGACTCTAGTGCTTCCTCTCGAGTGGAGACGAGTATGTCGGGGAACTTCTTGAGTTATAACAAGGGTGTGAAGGACCCTTTGGAAGTTCCAGAGGTTAGGTTTGATTAGCCTTGAGACGCCTCAGCGGAAATGGGCCTCATCTCGCCTGGAGGGGAGAACCTCCTGGATTTTCTCGAGTTGCCGACAGGTGCTCTCGACTTACGACGGGGACCTCAGGGACCCGCACTTGTGGCCTCAGGAAAGGCCAGTCCCCATGCGAGAGTTGCTCGGGGCCTCTCGGCATTCCTCTCCCGTTGATGCCAGGGCTTAAGACCTTGCGTGGAGTCGGTGTCGGAACATGAGGATTCCTCTCCAGTGCTGAGATGGATCTTGGGGTACATCTGGAGTCTCCCAAAGGGAGTCAGTCCTCGTCTCGAGTGGGGGTATGCACGTTCGCTTTCCTCCCGAGCTGTAGCAACTGTGTCACTCTTCCCTTCGCGTGCATCAAGGGATCTGTGGCTTTCCCTCGAGGCTTTCCCCCGAGGCTTTCCACGAGGCTTTCCCACAGGGCTGTCCTTCGTGCCACCGTGGTGTGAGTCGATCCTCGGCTTGAAAGTCGAGGCAGTGCAGGGAAAACAGGTTTCCCTGGAATGGACTGAGACATCTGGGGGACTCAGGGAATGGTGGTACGACCCTGGAGTTCCTCTCGCCCTTTCCTGAGGAGAGCGCCTCCCTTTGAGATGCG
>NW_017205336.1:0-5319 GCF_001704415.2 Capra hircus
CTCGAGAAGCCCTCAGCGGAAATGGGCCTCATCTCGCCTGGAGGGGAGAACCTCCTGGATTTCTCGAGTTGCGGCGGTGCTCTCGACTTACGACGGGAACCTCAGGGACATGATCTGGTGGCCTCAGGAAAGGCCAGTCCCCATGCGAGTTGCTCGGGGGCCTCTCGGTATTCCTCTCCATCGATGCCGCGGCCTAAGACCTTGTGTGGAGTCGGTGCCGGAACCTGAGGATTCCTCTCCAGTGTTGACATGGATCTTGGGGTACTTCCTGAGTCTCCCCTGTGGAGTCAGTCCTCGTCTCGAGTGGGGGCATGCACGTGCGCTTTCCTCCCCAGCTGTAGCAGCAGTGTCACGCTTCCCTTCGCGTGGATCAAGGGATCTGTGGCTTTCCCTCGAGGCTTTCCCACGATGCTTTCCACGAGTCTTTCCCACAAGGCTGCCCACGTGCCACCGTGGTGTGAGTCGATCGTCGGCTAGAAAGTCGAGGCAGTGCAGGGAAAGCAGGTTTCCCTGGAATGGACTGAGACATCTGGGGGACTCTGGGAATGGTGGCACGACCCTGGAGTTCCTCTCGCCTTTCCTGTGGAGAGTGCCTCCTCTTGAGATGCGACGGAAATGCTGGAATTCTTTCCCGACCACGCAGGGAAAGGATCCCTCCCCTCGAGCTAGGAGGAGGAAACAGGGCTCCTCTGGATGTGGGCGGGATTCTCGTGCTTCCTCTCGAGTGGAGACGGGTATGTCGGGGAACTTCTTGAGTTGCAGCAAGGACGTGAAGGACCCTTTGAAAGTTCCAGAGGTTAGGTGTAATTAGCCTCGAGACGCCTCAGTGGTTGTGCCTCATCTCGCCTGGAGGGAGAACCTCCTGGATTTTCTCGAGTTGCGGCAGGTGCTCTCGACTTACGACGGGGACCTCAGGGACCCGTTCTGCTGGCCTCAGGAAAGGCCAGTCCCCATGTGAGTAGCTCGGGGCTCTCGGGATTCCTCTCCCCGTTGATGTCGGAGCCTAAGGTCTTGTGTGGAGTAGGTGCTGTAACCTGAGGATTCCTCTCCAGTGCTGACATAGATCTTTGGGTACTTCTGGAGTCTCCCCAGGGCAGTCAGTCCTCTACTCGAGTGGGGGCATGCAAGTGCGCTTTCCTCCCGAGCTGTAGCAGCAGTGTCACGCATCCCTTCGCGTGGATCAACGGATCTGTGGCTTTCCCTCGACGCTTTCCCAAGAGGCTTTTCCACGAGGCTTTCCACAGGGCTGTCCCACGTGCCACCGTGGTGTGAGTCGATCCTCGGCTTGAAAGTCGACGCAGTGCAGGGAAAACAGGTTTCTCTGGAATGGATTGAGACATCTGGGGACTCTGGAATGGTGGCAAGACCCTGGAGTTCCTCTCGCCTTTCCGGTGGAGAGCGCCTCCTCTTGAGATGCGACGGGAACGCCGGGAATTCTTTCCCGACCACGCAGGGAAAGGATCCCTCCGCTCGAGGTATGAGGCGGAAACGGGGCTGCTCTGGATTTGGGCGGGACTCTCGTGCTTCCTCTCGAGTGGAGACGGGTATGTCGGGGAACTTCTTGAGTTGCAGCAAGGGTGTGAAGGACCCTTTGGAAGTTCGAGAGGTTAGGTGTGATTAGCCTCGACACGCCTCAGCAGAAATGGGCCTCATCTCGCCTGGAGGGGAGAACCTCCTGGATTTTCTCGAGTTGCGGCAGGTGCTCTCGACTTAAGACTGGGACCTCAGGGACCCGCTCTGGTGGCCTCAGGAAAGGCCAGTCCCCATGCAGTTGCACGGGGCCTCTCGGATTCCTCTCCCGTCGATGCCGGGCCCTGGGACCTTGTGTGGAGTCTGTGCCGGATCCTGAGGATTCCTCTCCAGTGCTGACATGGATCTTGGGTACCTCTGGAGTCTCCCAGGGGAGTCATTCCTCTTCGCGAGTGGGGATATGCACGTGGGTTTTCCTCCCGAGCTGTAGCAGCAGTGTCACGCTTCCCTTCGCGTGGATCATGGGATCTGTGGCTTTCCCGAGGCTTTCTCAGGAGACTTTCCCACGAGGCTTTCCCACAGGGCTGTCCCACATGCCACCGTGGTGTGAGTCGATCCTCAGCTTGAAAGTCGAGGCAGTGCAGGGAAAAAAGGTTTCCCTGGAATGGACTGAGACATCCAGGGGACTCTGGGAATGGGGCGTGATACTGAAGTTACTCTCGCCTTTCCTGTGGAGAGCGCCTTCGCTTGAGATGAGACGGGAACGCTAGGAATACTTTCCCGACCACGCAGGGAAAGGATCCCTCCTCTCGAGCTAGCAGGCGGAAACGGGGCCACTCTGGATATGGGCGGGACCCTTGGGATCCTCTTGAGAAGGGACGGGTATGTCAGGGAACTTCTTGAGTTGCAGCAAGGGTGTGAAGGACCCTTTGGAAGTTCCAGAGTTTAAGTGTGATTACCCCCTTGTTGCCTCAGCGGAAATGGGCCTCATCTCGCCTGGATTGGGGAACCTCCTGGATTTTCTCGAGTTGCGGCAGGTGCTCTGGACTTACGATGGGGACCTCAGGGACCCACCCTGGTGCCCTCAGGAAAGGCCAGTCCCCATGGGAATTGCTCTGGGGCCTCTCGGGATTCCTCTCCCGTAGATTCCGGGGTCTAGACCTTGTGTGGAGTCCGTGCCGGAACCTGAGCATTCCTCTCCAGTGCTGACATGGATCTTGGGTACTTCTGGAGTCTCCCAGGGGAGTCAATCCTCGTCGCGAGTGGAGATATGCATGTGGGTTTTCTCCCCGAGCTGTAGCAGCAGTGTCAACCTTCCCTTCGCGTGGATCATGGGATCTGTGGCTTTCTCTCGAGGCTTTCTCAGGAGACTTTCCCACGAGGCTTTCCCACAGGGCTGTCCCACATGCCACCGTGGTGTGAGTTGATCCTCAGCTTGAAAGTCGAGGCAGTGTAGGGAAAAATGGTTTCTGTGGAATGGAATGAGACATCTGGGGGAGTGTGGGAACGGTGGCACGAACCTGGAGTTCCTCTCGCCTATCCAGTGGAGAGCGCCTCCTCTTGAGATGCGAAGGGAACGCCGGGAATTCTTTCCCGACCACGCAGGGAAAGGATCCCTACTCTCGAGCTAGGAGGCGGAAACGGGTCTCTGCTGGATGTGGCCGGGAATCTCGTGCTTCCTCTCGAGCGGAGACCGGTTTGTCGAGGAACTTCTTGAGTTGCAGCAAGGGGTGTGAAGGACCCTTTGGAAGTTCCAGAGTTTAGGTGTGATTAGCCTCGAGACGCCTCAGCGGATATGGGCCTCATCTCGCCTGGAGGGAGAACCTCCTGGATTTTCTCGAGTTTGCAGGGTGCTCTCGACTTACGACGGGAACCTCAGGGACCCGCTGTGGTGGCGTCAGGAAAGGCCAGTCCCCATGCGAGTTGCTCGAGGCCCTCTCGGGATTCCTCTCCCGTCGATGCAGGGGCCTAAGATCTTGTGTGGAGTCGGTGCCGGAACCTGAGGATTCCTTTCCAGTGCTGACATGGATCTTGGGGTACTTCTGGAGTCTCCCCAGGGGAGTCAGTCCTCGTCTCGAGTGGGGGCATGTACGTGCACTTTCCTACCGAGCTGTAGCAGTAGTGTCGCACTTCCCTTCGCGTGGATCAAGGGATTTGTGGCTTTCCATCGAGGCTTTCCCACGAGGCTTTCCCACAGCGCTGTCCCACGTGCCACCGTGGTGTGAGTCCAACCTCGGCTAGAAAGTCGAGACAGTGCAGGGAAATCAAGTTTCCCTGGAATGGACTGAGACATCTGGGGGACTCTGGGAATGGTGGCACAACCCTGGAGTTCCTCTCGCCATTCCTGTGGAGAGCACCTCCTCTTGAGATGCGAAGGGAACGCCAGGAATTCTTTCCCGACCACGCAGGGAAAGGATCCCTACTCTCGAGCTAGGAGGCGGAAACGGGTCTCTGCTGGATGTGGGCGGGAGTCTCGTGCTTCCTCTCGAGCGGAGACCGGTTTGTCGAGGAACTTCTTGAGTTGCAGTAAAGGAATGAATGACCCTTTGGAAGTTCCAGATGTTAGATATGATTAGCCTCCAGACGCCTCAGTGGAAATGGGCCTCATCTCGCCTGGAGGGGAGAACCTTCTGGATTTTCTCGAGTTGCGGCAGGTGCTCTCGACTTACGACTGGGACCTCAGGGACCCGCTCTGGTGGCCTCAGGAAAGGCCAGTCCCCATGCGAGATGCTCGGGGGCCTTTCGGGATTCCTCTCCGTCGAAGCCGGGGCCTAAGACCTTGTGTGGAATCGGTGCCGGAACCTGAGTATTCCTCTCCAGTGCTGACATGGATCTTGGGGTACTTCTGGAGTCTCCCCAGGGGAGTCAGTCCTCGTCTCGAGTGGGGGCATGCAGGTGCGCTTTCCTCCCGAGCTGTAACAGCAGTGTCGCGCTTCCCTTGGCGTGGATCAAGGGATCAGGGGCTTTCCCTCGAGGCTTTCCCATGAGGCTATCCCACGAGGCTTTCCCACAGGGCTGTCCCACGTGCCACCGTGGTGTGAGTCGATCCTCGGCTTGAAAGTCGAGGCAGTGTAGGGAAAACAGGTTTCCCTGGAATGGACTGAGACATCTGGGGGACTCTGGAATGTGGCACGACCCTGGAGTTCCTCTCGCCTTTCCTGTGGGAGCGCCTCCAATTGAGATGCGACGGGAAAGCCGGGAATTCTTTCCCGACCACGCAGGGAAAGGAAGCCTCCTCTCGAGCTAGGAGGCGGAAACGGGGCTCCTCTGGTTGTGGCGGGACTCTCGTGCTTCCTCTCGAGTGGAGTCCGGGTATGTCGGGGAACTTCTTGAGTTGCAGCAAGGTTGTGAAGGACCCTTTGGAAGTTCCAGAGTTTAGGTGTGATTAGCCTCAAGACGCCTCAGTGGAAATGGGCCTCATCTCGAATGGAGGGGAGAACCTCCTGGATTTTCTCGAGTTGCGGCAGGTGCTCTCGACTTACGACGGGGACATCAGGGACCCGCTCTGGTGGCCTCAGGAAAGGCCAGTCCCCTTGCGAGTTGCTCGGGGACCTCTCGGGTTTCTGCTCCGTCGATGCTGGGGCCTAAAACCTTGTGTGGAGTCAGTGCCGGAACCTGAGGATTCCTCTGCAGTGCTGACATGGAACTTGGGGTACTTCTGGAGTCTCCCCAGGGGAGTCAGTCCTCGTCTCGAGTGGGGACATGCACGTGCGCTTTCCTTCCGAGCTGTAACAGCAGTGTCGCGCTTCCCTTGGCGTGGATCACGGGATCTGGGGCTTTCCCTCGAGGCTTTCCCACAGAGGTTTTCCCACTAGCTTTCCACAGGGCTGTCCCACGTGCCACCTTGGT
>NW_017205337.1:0-5318 GCF_001704415.2 Capra hircus
CCATTCCAGAGAAAACTGTTTTTCCCAGCACTGCCTCAACTTTCAAGCGAGGGTAGACTCACACTACAGTGCACGTGGGCACTGTGGGAAAGCCTCGTAAAGAAAGCCTTGGGAAAGCCTCGAGCGGAAAGCCACAGATCCCTTGATCCACGCTAAAGGAAGCCGTACACTGCTGCTACAGCTCGAGGAAAGTGCACGTGCATGCCCCCACTCGAGACGAGACTGACTCACCTGGGAGACTCCAGAAGTACCCCAAGATCCATGTCAGCACAGAGAGGAATCCTCAGTTTCCGCACCGACTCACACAAGGTTTTGGGCTCCAGCATCTACGGGAGAGAAATTCCGAGAGACACCCGAGCAACATTCATGTGGACTGCCTTTCCTGAGTCCACCAGAGCGGGTCCCTGAGGTCCCCGTCGTATGACAGAGCACCTGCCCCAAACTCGAGAACATCCAGGAGGTTCTCCCTTCCAGGCAAGATGAGGCCCATTTCCAATGAGGCGTCTGGAGGCTAATCACAACTAACCTCTGCGAACTTCCAAAGGGTCCGTCACACCCTTGCTGCTACTCAAAAAGTGCCTCGACATACCCGTCTCCACTCCGAGAGGAAGAACGAGTTCCCGCCCACATCCAGAGGAGCCCCGTTACCGCCTCATAGCTGGAGAGGAGGACACTTTCCCTGCGTGGTCGGAAAGAATTCCCGACTTCCCGTCGCATCTCAAGAGAGGCCCTCTCCACAGTAAAGGCCAGAGGAACTCCAGTTCGCCACCATTCCCAGAGTCCCCCAGATGTCTCCTCCATTCCAGGGAAACCTGTTTTTCCAGCACTGCCTCAACTTTCAAGCCAAGGCGTCGACTCACACTACAGTGACACGTTGGACAGCCCTGTGGAAAGCCTCTTGGGAAAAGCCTCGTGGGAAATTCTCGAGGAAAGACTCGAGGAAAGCCACAGATCCCTTGATCCACGCTAAAGGAAGCATGACACTGCTTTACAGCTCGGAGCAAAGCGCACGTGATGCCCCCACTCGAGACGAGGACTGACTCCCCTGGGGAGACTCCACAAGTACCCCCAAGATCCACGTCAGCACTGGAGAGAATCCTCAGGTTCCGGCTCCGACTCCACACAAGGTCTTAGGCCCGGCATCGACGGGAGAGGAATCCCGAGAGCCCAGGCAACTTTCATGGACTGGCCTTTCCTGAGGCCACCAGAACGGGTCCCTGAGTCCCCGTCTTAGTCCAGAGCACCTGCCGCAACTCGAGTAAATCTAGGAGTTCTCCCCTCCAGGAGAGGCCCATTTCCGCTGCGGCATCTCGAGGCTAATCACACCTAACCTCTGGAACGTCCAAAGGGTCCTTCACACCCTTGCTGCAACTCAAGAATTTCCCGACATACCCGTCTCCACTCGAGAGGAAGCACGAGAGTCCCGCCCACATCCAGAGGGAGCCCCGTTTCCGCCTCCTACTCGAGAGAGGGATCCTTTCCCTGCGTGGTCGGGAAAGAATTCCCGGGCATTCCTGTCGCATCTCAAGAGGAGGCGCTCTCCACAGAACCGAGAGGAACTGCATTATCGTGCCACCATTCCCAGAGTCCCCCAGATGTCTCAGTCCATTCCAGGGAAACCTGTTTTCCCTGCACTGCCTCGACTTTCAAGCCGAGGATCGACTCACACCACGGTGGCACGTGGACAGCCCTGTGGGAAAGCCTCGTGGGAAAGCCTCGAGGGAAAGCCACAGATCCCTTGTTCTACGCGAAGGGAAGCGTGACACTGCTGCTACAGCTCGGAGGAAATTGCACGTGCATGCCCCCACTAGTAACGAGGACTGACTGCCCTGGGAGACTCAAGAAGTATCCCAAGATCCATGTCAGCACTGGAGAGGACTCCTCACTTCTGGCACCGACTCTACACAAGGTCTTAGGCCCGGCATCGACGGGAGAGGAATCCCGAGAGGCCCCTGAGCAACTCGCATGGGGACTGGCCTTTCCTGAGCCACCAGAGCGGGTCCCTGATCCCCGTCGTAAGTCGAGAGCACCTGCCAAACTCGAGAAAATCCAGGAGGTTCTCCCTTCCAGGAAGATGAGGCCCTTTCCGCTGAGACATCTCAAGGCTAATCACGCCTCACCACTGGAACTTCCAAAGGGTCCTTCACACCCTTGCTGCAACTCAAGAAGTTCCCCGACATACCCGTCTCCACTCGAGAGGAAGCACGAGGTCCCCCCCACATCCAGAGGAGCCCCGTTTCCGCCTCCTAGCTCGAGAGAAGGGATCCTTTCCCTGCGTGTACGGGAAAGAATTTCCGGCGTTCCCGTCGCATCTCAAGAGGAGGCGCTCTCCACAGGAAAGGCGAGAGGAACTCCAGGGTCGTGCCACCATACCCAAAGTCCCCTGATGTCTCAGTCCTTTCCAGGGAAACCTGTTTTCCATGCTTTCCCTGCACTGCCACGGCATTCAAGCTGAGGATCGACTCACACCACGGTGGCACGTGGAACAACCCTGTGGGAAAGCCTCATGGGAAGGCCTCGTGGGAAAGCCTACTGGGAAAGCCACAGATCCTTGATCCACACGAAGGGAAGCGTGACGCTGCTGCTACAGCTCGGGAGGAAAGCGCACGTGCATCCCCCACTTGAGACGAGGACTGACTCCCCTGGGAGACTCCAGAAGTATCCCAAGATCCATGTCAGCACTGGAGAGGAACCCTCAGATTCCGGCACCGACTCCACACAAGGTCTTAGGCCCCGAATCGACGGAGAGGAATCTCGAGAGGCCCCGAGCAACTCGCATGGGGACTGGCCTTTCCTGAGGCCACCAGAGCGGTCCCTGAGGTCCCCGTCATAAGTCGAGAGCACCTGCCCGCAGCTCGAGAAAATCCAGGAGGTTCTCCCCTCCAGGCGAGATGAGGCCCATTTCCGCTGAGCGTCTCTAGGCTAATCACACCTAACCTCTGGAAATTCCAAAGGTCCTTCACACCCTTGCTGCAACTCAAGAAGTTCCCGACATACCCGTCTCCACTCGAGAGGAAGCACGAGAGTCCCGCCCACATCCAGAGGAGCCCCGTTTCCGCCTCCTAGCTCGAGAGGAGGGATCATTTCCAGCGTGTTTGGCAAGAATTCCGGCGTTCCCTCACATCTCAAGAAGAGCGCTTTCCACAGGAAAGGCGAGAGGAACTCCAGGGTCGTGCCACCATTCCCAGAGTTCCCCAGATGTCTCAGTCCATTCAGGGAAACCTGTTTTCCCTGCACTGCTCGACTTTCAAGCTGATTATCGACTCACACAATGGTGGCACGTGGACAGCCCTGTGGGAAAGCCTCGTGGAAAAACCTCGTGGAAAGCCTCGAGGGAAAGCCACATATCCCTTGATCACGCGAAGGGAAGCGTGACACCCCTGCTGCTACAGCTCGGGGAGGAAACGCACGTGCATGCCCCCACACGAACGAGGACTGACTGCCCTGGGGAGACTCCAGAAGTATCCCAAGATCCATGTCAGCCACAGAAAGGAATCCTCAAGTTCCGCACCAACTCCACAGAAGGTCTTAGCCCCGACGACGAGAGAAATCCCGAGAGGCCCCTGAGCAACTCGCATGGGACTGGCCTTTCCTGAGGCCACCAGAGCGGTCCCTGAGTCCCCGTCGTAAGTCGAGAGCACCTGCCGCAACTCGAAAATTCCAGGAGGTTCTCCCCTTCCAGGCGAGATGAGGCCCATTTCCGCCTGAGGACGTCTCGAGGCTAATCACACCAAACCTCTGGAACTTCCAAAGGGTCCTTCACACCCCTTGCTGCAACTCAAGAAGTTCCCCGACATACCCGTCTCCACTCGAGAGGAAGCACGAGAGTCCCGCCCACATCCAGAGGAGCCCGTTTTCGCCTCCTAGCTCGAGAGAGGATCCTTTCCCTGCGTGTCGGGCAAGAATTCCTGGCTTCCCGTCGCATCTCAAGAAGAGGCGCTTTCCACAGGAAAGGCGAGAGGAACTCCAGGGTCGTGCCACCATTCCCAGAGTCTCCCAGAGTCTCCGTCCATTCCAGGGAAACCTGTTTTCCCTCACTGCCTCAACTTTCAAGCCGAGGATCGACTCACACCAAGGTGGCACGTGGACAGCCCTGTGGGAAAGCCTCGGGAAAGCCTCGTGGAAAGCCTCGAGGAAAGCCTCAGATCCCTTGTTCACGCGAAGGAAGCGTGACACTGCTGCTACAGCTCGGGAGGAAATTGCACGTGCATGCCCCCACTCGTAACGAGGACTGACTGCCCTGGGAGACTCAAGAAGTATCCAAGATCCATGTCAGCACTGGAGAGGACTCCTCAGCTTCTGGCACCGACTCCACACAAGGTCTTAGGCCCCAGCATCGACGGGAGAGGAATCCCGAGAGCCCTGCGCAACTCGCATGGGACTGGCCTTTCCTGAGCCCCAGAGCGGTCCCTGAGGTCCCCGTCGTAATCGAGAGCACCTGCCGCAACTGAAAAATCCTGAGATTCTCCCCTCCAGGCTAGATGAGGCCCATTTCCGCTGAGGCGACTCGAGGCTAATCACATCTAACCTTTGGAACTTCCATAGGTCCTTCACACCCTTGCTGCAACTCAAGAAGTTCCCCGACATACCCTTGTCCACTCGAGAGGAAGCGCGAGCGTCCCTTGCACATCCAGAGGAGGCCCTTTTCCTCCTTGTAGCTCGAGATGAGGATCCTTTCCCTGCGTGGTCGGGAAAGAATTCCCGGCATTCCCGTCGCATCTCAAGAGGAAGCGCTCTCCACAGGAAAGGCGAGAGGAACTCCAGGGTCGTGCCACCAATCCAAGAGTCCCCCAGAGGACTGAGTCCATTCCAAAGGAAACTCTTTTACCTGCACTGCCTTGACTGTCACGCCGAGGATCGACTCACACCACGGTGGCACGTGGACAGCCCTGTGTGTTAGCCTCGTGGGAAAGCCTCATGGGAAATCCTACAGGGAAAGCCACACATCCCTTGATCCACCCGTCGGTAGCATGACACTGCTGCCACCTTTAGGAGGAAAGCCCACGTGCATTTCCCCACTCGAGACGAGGACTGACTCCCCTGGGGAGAGTCCAGAAGTACCCAAAAATCCACGTCAGCACTGGAGAGGAATCCTCAGTTTCCGGTCCCAACTCAACACAAGTCTTCGACTCGGGAAATGCAAGCATTTAAAAAGATCTCTCCTTTGGCCTCGAGGGGGATCGGGCTTCTCTGGATGTGGCGGGACCCTCGTGCTTCCTTTGAGTGTAGACGGGTGTGTCGGGAAAGCTCTTGAGTTGCAGCAAGTGTGTGAAGAACCATTGGAAGTTCCAGAGGTTAGGTGCTTAGCCTCTAGATGC
>NW_017205338.1:0-5318 GCF_001704415.2 Capra hircus
AAGTGGCCCTGAAAGGGTGGAGCCTAGCAAGAGCTTGAAAATCCATTCATTGCTGTTTTTGTACCTCTGACAGAGCGAGCTTGGCTCCACCTTTGGCAGTGAGGAGAAAAGAGGCATGACACCCTCCCCAAGGGGACATGGGGCCTACTTCGAGAGGAAAGGCCCCTAGTGGAGTTGAGGCCAGGAAGGCACACAGTCGTGTCAAACACACTCCCACTGCTTGCTTCTTCATGGGCACTCCCGCTATCAGCTAGGAATGTCTCTGCAATGATCACAAAGGAAGGGGAGATACAGGGCCCTGCCTCTGGACTCCGGTGCTCTGAGCAAATCTCGAGGTCTCCCGTTGTTGGTCAAGGTCAAGGTCGCGTTCAAGGTCAAGGTCAAGGTCAAAATCAAGTTCAAGTTCACAGTCAAGTGCAAGTTCAAGGTCAAGTTTAAGTTCAAGGTCAAGTTCACGTTCAAGTTCAAGTTCAAGGTCAAGGGTCAAGTTCAAGTTCAAGTTCACGGTGAAGTTCAGGTTAAAGTTCAAAGTCAAGGTCAAGGTCAAATTCAAATTCAAGTTCACGTCAAGTTTCAAGTTCAAGTTCAAGTTCAAGTCAAGGTCAAGTTCTAGTTCAAGGTCAAGTTTACGTTCAAGGTTCAAGTTCAAGTTCAAGGATCACGATCAAGTTCAAGTTCAAGTCAAGTTCAAGTTCAAAGGTCAAGGTCAAGGTCAAGTTCAAGTTCAAGGCAAGGCAAGGCAAGGCCTAGCCCACGGCCAAGACAAGGCAAGGGCAACGCCAAGGGCAAGGCCAAGGCCAGGCCAAGGCAAAGGCCTAGGCCACCAAAGCGAAGCCCAAACCCGTAACGCCTGACAGAAGGCAGAAGCCACTAGGCCCTGTGCAGAGGAAGCCACTGAAGGCAGCAAGGCCACAGAGATCCCAGACTCCCATTCCCACAGGAAGATGTGAGGATATAAAGGGCTTCATCCAGCACAGCACCCGCTCCCACCAACCCCCCAAACCCGGCCCCCTCCCCCGCAGCACGCCCCCCTGAAACAACACTGTCTTCCCAGAAAAGAGAAGGGAGAAGCCATGTGTGTGCCAAAGGAGCAAGATGAACGAACGATGCCACACCCTCCGAATTTGGGCACACCTGACGCCTCGGAACCGGGCCGGCCGAAGGGTCCCGACATTCTCGGGTGGGAGGGGGGGTCGACACGTTGGCCGACAGCCCTTGCCCGGGCCACCCGCAAATCCCTGAGACGTGATCGACCCCAGGGACCGAGGGCAAATGTACGCTTGGTGCTGGAGGAGCTGGACGAAGCAATGTTGGGAGAGGCACACGGGCACGCTGCAGACTGCTGGCCGAGTGGGCGGGACCCAGCAGCTCAGGGCTCTGGAGAGCAGGAGACGGCTCCGCCCCCATTGACGTCAATAGGGTTTGGGTGGGTAGATGGAGGGTGCCGCCCCTGGCCTCTTTCCAAGCAGAGACCCTGGACGGAGTCCCGTGGAGCGAGTGGGCTTTTCCCGGGCACAACTGTGCCCCGGACCGCCAAGATCCCCGTTGGGGTGGGCGGGCAGTTCGGGGGCTTTGGTTTGTGGCCCTCTCTCGCAGCGGGGGTGGGATCAACCCCGGGTGGATCAATCAGGGGCCCTCAGCAGTGCCAAGGGAGCTCACCGCCCAGGAAACGCCCCGAGGTCCCTTTGAATTGGCCACCAACGCCCCCTTCCCCAGCCTGCCTTGCTCTGGGGTTTCCGCCTTTTCACATTCCACAGGTCCCTGGGCCTCGACTGTCCCCCGCTGTCTCCTCCGAGGCATTCCGGGACACCGGACGCTCTCTCCAGTGCCTCCACCTAGATCCCCTCGCTGTCCTCGCCTCCGTTTCCCCCCCTGCACCCTCCCAAACTCCTCCGTGGGCTCTTGGCGTCATTTCCCTACAGCAGTCCCAGAGCGCCACCCCCCCGAGGGCTTTGAGGTGACTGGAGCCCAAGGCTCCGGCCAGAGCCCTGAGGGGCCAACGTCTGGACTGGCAGCTAATGCCATTTGGGGCTTTTCTCACGTGGAGCCTAAGGCCCGCACTTCCGCGGGGAACCCCCCAGCGTTAGTGACCTGGAGATACCCGCCCAAGGGGACAGTGTACCCCCCTACTGTGGGGAAGGAGGTACCTGTTTTCCCTGCACTGGTTCGACTTTCACGCTGAGGATCGACTCACACCATGGTGGCACGTGGAAAAGCCCTGTGGGAAAGCCTCATGGGAAAGACTCGAGGGAAAGCCACAGATCCCTTGATCCACTGGACGGGAAGCATGCCACTTCTGCTACAGCTCGGGAGGAAAGCGCACGTGCATGTCCCCCACACGAGACGAGGACTGACTCCCCTGGGGAGACTCTAGAAGTAGCCCAAGATCCATGTCAGCACTGGAGAGGAAACCTCAGTTTCCGGCACCGACTCCACACAAGGTCTTAGGCCCCGGCATCGACGGGAGAGGAATCCGAGAGGACCCCGAGCTACTCGCATGGGGACTGGCCTTTCCTGAGGCCACCAGAGGGGGACCCTGAGGTCCCTGTCGTAAGTCGAGAGCACCTGCCGCAACTTGAGAAAATCCAGGAGGTTCTCCCCTCCAGGCGAGATGAGGCCCATTTCCGCTGACGCCGTATCGAGGCTAATCACACCTAAACTCTGGAACTTCCAAAAGGTCCTTCACACCCTTGTTGCAACTCAAGAAGTTCCCCCAACATACCCGTCTCCACTCGAGAGGAAGCATGAGAGTCCGCACACATCCAGAGGAGGCCCGTTTCCCCCTCCTATCTCGAGAGGAGGGATCCTTTCCCTGCGTGGTCAGTAAAGAATTCCCGGCGTTCCCCTAGCATCTCAAGAGGAGGCGCACTTCACAGGAAAGGCGAGAGAAACTCCAGGGTCGTGCCACCATTCCCCAGAGTCCCCCAGATGTCACAGTCCATTCCAGGGAAACCTGTTTTCCCTGCACTGCCTCGACTTTCAAGCCGAGGATCGACTCACACCACGGTGGCACGTGGGACAGCCCTGTAGTAAAGCCTCGTGGGAAAGCCTCCAGGGAAAGCCTCGTGGGATAGCCTCGTGGGAAAGCCTCAAGGGATAGCAACAGATCCCTTGATCCACTCGACGGGAAGCGTGCCACTTCTGCTACAGCTCGGAAGGAAAGCGCACGTGCATGTCCCCACTCGAGACGAGGACTGACTGCCCCGGGGAGACTCTAGAAGTAGCCCAAGATCCATGTCAGCACTGGAGAGGAATCCTCAGCTTCTGGCACTGACTCCACACAAGGTCTTAGGCCTCGGCATCAACGGGAGAGGAATCCGGAGAGGCCCCCGAGCAACTCACATGGGGACTGGCTTTTCCCTGAGGCCACCAGAGCGGGTCCCTGAGGTCCCCGTCGTAAGTCGAGAGCACCTGCCACAACTCGAGAAAATCCAGGAGGTCCTCCCCTCCAGGCGAGATGAGGCCCATTTCCGCTGAGTCGTCTCGAGGCTTATCACACCTAAACTCTGGAACTTCCAAAGGGTCCTTCACACCCTTGCTGCAACTCAAGAAGTTCCCAGACATACCCGTCTCCACTCGAGAGGAAGCACGAGAGTCCGCCCACATCCACAGGAGCCCCGTTTCCGCCTCCTAGCTCGAGAGGAGGGATCCTTTCCTGCGTGGAAGGGAAAGAATTCCCGGCGTTCCCGCATCTCAAAGAGGAGGTGCTCTCCACAGGAAAGACGAGAGGAACTCCAGGGTCGTGCCACCATTCTCAGAGTCCCCAGATGTCTCAGTCCATTCCAGCGAAACCTGTTTTCCCTGCACTGCGTCGACTTTCAAGCCGAGGATCGACTCACACCACGTTGGCACGTGGGACAGCCCTGTGGGAAAGACTCGTGGGAAAGCCTCGTGGGAAAGCCTCGAGGGAAAGCCACAGATCCCTTGATCCACTCGACGGGAAGCGTGCCACTGCTGCTACAGCTCGGGGAGGAAAGCGCACGTGCATGCCCCACTCGAGACGAGGACTGACTCCCCTGGGGAGACTCCAGATGTACCCCAAGATCTATGTCAGCACTGGAGAGGAAACCTCAGGTTCCGGCACCAAACTCCACACAAGGTCTTAGGCCCGGCATCGACGGGAGAGGAATCCCGAGAGGGCCCCGAGCAACTCGCATGGGGACTGGCCTTTCCTGAGGCCACCAGAGCGGGTTGTCTTGAGTTGTATAAGCAAACCTGTTCCTTCCAAATAGAGGCTTGCAATCACACCCGCGGTGGTTGCCTCTTCTTCCCCGAGGAAGTCTTTCTTTCCCCACATGCTGTGAACTCCCTGTCCCAACCTCCAAGAATAGCGCTTCTTGCCATTCCTTTCTTAGAGGCAGTTATCCCTGAGCTTGGGGCCGTAGTGAGTAGCCCCACACTCACAGGGAAAGGCAAAGACTCCTCCATACATCCCTCTATCCCCTTTGCTCGGGAGGAGAGCTCTAGTGAGCCTAGGTCTTTCAGGAAAATTCTTGGCTTGGACAGGATCTCACCCTGTTTGTCAACCTGCATACCAAACCAGGGGCCACAGAGCACCTGTTTCAGTAAAGTGGCCCTGAAAGTGTGCAGCCTAGCAAGAGCTTGAAAATCCATTCATTTTGCTGTTTTTGTACCTCTGACAGAGCGAGCTTGGCTCCACCCTTTGGCAGTGAGGAGAAAAGAGGCATGACACCCTCCCCAAGGGGACATGGGGCCTACTTCGAGAGGAAAGGCCCCTTGTGGAGTTGAGGCCGGAAGGCGCACAGTCGTGTCAAACACACTCCCACTGCTGGCTTCTTCATGGGCTATCAGCTAGGAATGTCTTTGCAATGATCACAAAGGGAAGGGAGATACAGGGCCCTACCTCAGGACCTCCGGTGCTCTGAGCAAATCTGGAGGTCTAGCGTTGTTGGTCAAGGTCAAGGGTCAAGTTCAAGTTCAAAGTCAAGTTCAAGTTCAAGTTCAAGGTCAGGGTCAAGTTCAAGTTCAAGGTGAAGGTCAAGTTCAAGGTCAAGTTCAAGGTCAAGTTCAAGGTCAAGGTCAAGTTCAAGGTCAAGTTCAAGGGCAAGGGCAAGTTAAGGCCAAGTCCAAGGGGCAAGGGCAAGGGCAACGCCAAGGGGCAAGGCCAAGGCCCAGGCCAAGGCAAAGGCAACGCCCCCAAAGCGAAGCCCAAACCCGGTAACGCCTGACAGAAGGCAGAAGCCACTAGGCCCCTGTGCCAGAGGAAGCCACTGAAGGCAGCAAGGCCACAGAGCTCCCGACTCCCATTCCCACAGGAAGATGTGAGGATAAAGGGCCTCATCCAAAACAGCACCCGC
>NW_017205339.1:0-5317 GCF_001704415.2 Capra hircus
GTCAGTCCCGGAACCTGAGGATTCCTCTTCCAGTGCTGACCTGCGGATCTTGGGGTACTTCTGGAGTCTCCCCAGGCAAGTCAGTCTTCGTCTCGAGGCGGATGATGCACGTGAGCTTTCCTTCCGAGCTGTAGCAGCAGTTCGCGCTTCCCTTCGCGTGGATCTAGGGATCTGTTGCTTTCCCTCGAGGCTTTCCCATGAGGATTTCCACGAGGCTTTCCCACAGGGCTGTCCCACGTGCCACCGTGGTGTGTGTCGATCCTCGGCTTGAAAGTCGAGGCAGTGCAGGGAAAACAGGTTTTCCCTGGAATGGACGGAGACATCTGGGGGACTCTGGGAATGGTGGCACGACCCTGGAGTTCCTCTCGCCTTTCCTGTGGAGAGCGCCTCCTCTTGAGATGCGACGGAAACGCCGGAATTCTTTCCCGACCACGCAGGGAAAGGATCCCTCCTCTCGAGCTAGGAGGCGGAAATGGGGCTCCTCTGGATGTGGGGGCGGGACTCTCGTGCTTCCTCTCGAGTGGAGACGGGTATGTCGGGAACTTCTTGAGTTGCAGCAAGGGTGTGAAGGACCCTTTGGAAGTTTCCAGAAGTTAGGTGTTCATTAGCCTCGAGAGGCCTCAGGGAAATGGGCCTCATCTCGCCTGGAGGGGAGAACCTCCTGGATTTTCTCGAGTTGCCAGGTGCTCTCGACTTTACGACGGGGACATCAGGGACCCGCTCTGGTGGCCTCAGGAAAGGCCAGTCCCCATGCGAGTTGCTCGGGGGCCTCTCGGGATTCCTCTCCCGTCGATGCCGGGCCTAAGACCTTGTGTGGAGTCGGTGCCCGAAACTGAGGATTCCCTCTCCATTGCTGACATGGATCTTTGGGTACTTCTGGAGTCTCCCCAGGGAGTCAGTCCTCGTCTCGAGTGGGGGCATGCACGTGTGCTTTCCTCCCAGCTGTAGCAGCAGTGTCACGCTTCCCTTCGCCATGGATCAAGGGATCTGTGGCTTTCCTTCGAGGCATTCCCACGAGGTTTCCCACGAGGCTTTCCCACAGGGCTGTCCCACGTGCCACCTGGTGTGAGTCGATCCTCGGCTTGAAAGTCGAGGCAGTGCAGGGAAAACAGTTTTCCCTGGAATGGACTGAGACATCTGGGGGACTCTGGGAATGGTGGCACGACCCTGGAGTTCCTCTCGCCTTTCCTGTGGAGAGCGCCTCCTCTTGAGAAGCGACGGGAACGCAGCGAATTCTTTCCCAACACGCATGGAAAGGATCCCTCCTCTCGAGCTAGGAGGCAAAAATGGGGCTCCTCTGGATGTGGGCGGACTCTCGTTCTTCCTCTCGAGTATAGACGGGTATGTCGGGGAATTTCTTGAGTTGCAGCAAGGGTGTGAAGGACCCTTTGGAAGTTCCAGATGTCACATGTGATTAGCCTCGAGACACCTCAGCGGAAATGGTCCTCATCTCGCCTGGAGGGGAAAACCTCCTGGATTTTCCGAGTTGCGGCAGGTGCTCTCGAGTTACGACGGGGACCACAGGGACCCGCTCTGGTGGCCTCAGAAAGGCCAGTCTACATGCGAGTTGCTCGGGGGCCTCTCGGGATTCCTCTCCCGTCAATGCCGGGCCTAAGACCTTTTGTGGAGTTGGTGCCGGAACCTGAGGATCCTCTCCAGTGCTGAAATGGATCTTGGGGTACTTCTGGAGTCTCCCCAGGGAGTCAGTCCTCTCTCGAGAGGGGTATGCACGTGCCCTTTCCTCCCAAGCTGTGGCAGCTGTATGGCGCTTCCCTTCGCGTGGATCAAGGGATCTGTGGCTTTCCATTGAGGCTTTCCCAGGAAGCTTTCCAGGAGGCTTTCCCACGGAGGCTATCCCTCGAAGCTTTCCCACAGGGCTGTCCCACGTGCCACCGTGGTGTGTGTCGATCCTCGGCTTGAAAAGTGGAGGCAGTGCAGGGAAAACAGTTTTCCCTGGAATGGACGGAGACATCAGGGGGACTCTGGAATGGTGGCACGACCCTGGAGTTCCTCTCGCCTTTCCTGTGGAGAGCGCCTCCTCTTGAGATGCTACGGAAACGCCGGGAATTCTTTCCCGACCACGCAGGGAAAGGATCCTTCCGCTCGAGCTAGGAGGCGGACATGGGGCTCCTCTGGATGTGGGTGGGACTATCGTGCTTCCTCTCGAGTGGAGACGGGTATGTCAGGCAACTTCTTGAGTTGCAGCAAGGGTGTGAAGGACCCTTTGGAAGTTCCAGAAGTTAGGTGTCATTAGCCTCGAGAGGCCTGAGGGCAAATGGGCCTCATCTCGCCTGGAGGGGAGAACCTCCTGGATTTTCTCGAGTTGCCCCAGGTGCTCTCGACTTACGACGGGGACATCAGGGACCCGCTCTGGTGGCCTCCAGGAAAGGCCAGTCCCCATGCGAGTTGCTCGGGGCCTCTCGGGATTCCTCTCCCGTCGATGCCGGGCCTAAGACCTTGTGTGGAGTCGGTGCCCGAAACTGAGGATTCCTCTCCATTGCTGACATGGATCTTGGAGTACTTCTGGAGTCTCCCCAGGGGAGTTCAGTCCTCGTCTCGAGTGGGGGCATGCACGTGTGCTTTCCTCCCAGCTGTAGCAGCAGTGTCACGCTTCCCTTCCATGGATCAAGGGATCTGTGGCTTTCCTTCGAGCATTCCCACGAGGCTTTCCCACGAGGCTTTCCCACAGGGCTGTCCCACGTGCCAACGCTGGTGTGAGTCGATCCTCGGCTTGAAAGTCGAGGCAGTGCAGGGAAAACAGGTTTCCCTGGAATGGACTGAGACATCTGGGGGACTCTGGGAATGGTGGCACGACCCTGGAGTTCCTCTCGCCTTTCCTGTGGAGAGCGCCTCCTCTTGAGAAGCGACGGGAACGCAGCGAATTCTTTCCCCAACACGCATGGAAAGGATCCCTCCTCTCGAGCTAGGAGGCAAAAATGGGGCTCCTCTGGATGTGGGCGGGACTCTCGTTCTTCCTCTCGAGTATAGACGGGTATGTCGGGGAATTTCTTGAGTTGCAGCAAGGGTGTGAAGGACCCTTTGGAAGTTCCAGATGTCACATGTGATTAGCCTCGAGACACCTCAGCGGAAATGGTCCTCATCTCGCCTGGAGGGGAAAACCTCCTGGATTTTCCCGAGTTGCGGCAGGTGCTCTCGATTTACGACGGGGACCACAGGGACCCGCTCTGGTGGCCTCAGAAAGGCCAGTCTACATGCGAGTTGCTCGGGGGCCTCTCGGGATTCCTCTCCCGTCCAATGCCGGTGCCTAAGACCTTTTGTGGAGTTGGTGCGGAACCTGAGGATTCCTCTCCAGTGCTGAAATGGATCTTGGGGTACTTCTGGAGTCTCCCCAGGGAGTCAGTCCTCTTCTCGAGAGGGGTATGCACGTGCCCTTTCCTCCCAAGCTGTGGCAGCTGTATGGCGCTTCCCTTCGCGTGGATCAAGGGATCTGTGGCTTTCCATCGAGGCTTTCCCAGGAAGCTTTCCAGGAGGCTTTCCCACGATGGCTATCCCTCGAAGCTTTCCCACAGGGCTGTCCCACGTGCCAGCGTGGTGTGAGTCGATAATCGGCTTGAAAGTCGAGGCAGTGCAGGGAAAACAGGTTTCCCTGGAATGGACTGAGAAATCTGGCGCCTCTGCGAATGGTGGCACGTCCTGGAGTTCCTCTCGCCTTTCTTGTGGAGAGCGCCTCCTCTTGAGAAGCGACGGAACGCCGGGAATTCTTTCCCCACCACGCAGGGAAAGGATCCCTCCTCTCGAGCTAGGAGGCGGACACGGGGCTCCTCTGGATGTGGGCGGAACTCTCGTGCTTCCTCTCGAGTGGAGACGGTTATGTCAGGGAACTTCTTGAGTTGCAGAAAGGGTGTGAAGGACCCTTTGGAAGTTCCAGAGGATAGGAGTGATTAGCCTGAAGAAGCCTCAGCGCAAATGGGCCTCATCTCGCCTGGAGGGGAGAACCTCCTGGATTTTCTCGAGTTGCGGCAGGTGCTCTCGACTTACGACGGGGACCTCAGGGACCCGCTCTGGTGGCCTCAGGAAAGGCTAGTCCCCATGCGAGTTGCTCGGTGGCCTCTCGGGATTTTTCTCCCGTCGATACCGGGGCCTAAGATCTTGTGTGGAGTCGGTGCCGGAACCTGAGGATTCCGCTCCAGTGCGGACATGGATCTTGGGGTACGTCTGGAGTCTCCCCAGGAGAGTCAGTCCTCGTCTCGAGTGGGGCATGCACGTGCGCTTTCCTCCCGAGCTGAAGCAGCAGTGTCACGCTTCCCTTCTCGTGGATCAAGGGATCTGTGGCTTTCCCTTGAGGCTTTCCCAGGAGGCTTTCCGACGAAGTTTTCCCACACGGCTGTCCCACGTGCCACCGTGGTGTGAGTCGATCCTCGGCTTGAAAGTCGAGGCAGTGCAGGGAAAACAGGTTTCCCTGGAATGGACTGAGACATCTGGGGGACTCTGGGAATGGTGGCACGACCCTGGAGTTCCTCTCGCCTTTCCTGTGGAGAGCGCCTTCTCTTGAGATGCGACGGGAACGCGGGAATTCTTTCCCGACCACGCAGGGAAAGGATCCCTCCTCTCAAGCTAGGAGGCGGAAATGGGGCTCCTCTGGATGTGGGCGGGACTCTCGTGCTACCTCTCAAGTGGAGACGGCTATGTCGGGGAACTTCTTGTGTTGCAGCAAGGGTGTGAAGGACCCTTTAGAAGTTCCAGATGTTAGATGTGATTAGCCTCGAGACGCCTCAGCGGAAATGGGCCTCATATCGCCTGGAGGGGAGAACCTCCTGGATTTTCTCGAGTTGCGGCAGGTGCTCTCGACTTAGAACGGGCACCTCAGGGACCCAATCTCGTGGCATGAGGAAAGGCCAGTTCCCAAGCGAGTTGCTCGGGGCCTCTCGGGATTCCTCTCCCGTCGATGCCGGGGCCTAAGACCTTGTGTGGAGTCAGTGCCGGAACCTGAGGATTCCTCTCGAGTGCTGACATGGATCTTGGGGGTACTTCTGTAGTCTCCCAGGGGAGTCAGTCCACGTCTCGAGTGGGGCATACACGTGCGCTCCTCCCGAGCTGTAGCAGCGTGTCGCGTTTCCTTCACCAAGGGATCTGTCCCTCGAGGCCCACCTTTCCCAGGAGGCTTTCCACAGGCTTTCGGACAGGGCTGTACCATCTGCCTCCGTGGTGTGAGTCATCCTCGGATTGAAAGTCAAGGCATTGCAGGGAAAAGAGGTTTCCCTGGAATGGACTGAGAAATCTGGGCCTCTGGGAATGTGGCACGACCCTGGAGTTCTCTCGCCTTTTCCTGTGGAGAGCGCCTCCTCTTGAGATGCGA
>NW_017205340.1:0-5317 GCF_001704415.2 Capra hircus
CTGGAGGGGAGAACCTCCTGGATTTTCTCGAGATAGGGCAGTTGCTCTCGACTTATGACGGGGGACCTCAAGACCCGCTCTGGGGGCCTCAGAAAAGCCAGTCCCCATGCGGTTGCCTCGGGGGCTCTCGGGATTCCTTCTCCGTCGATGTCGGGGCCTAAGACCTTGTGTGGAGTCGGTGCCGGAATCTGAGGATTCCTGTGCAGTGCTGACATGGATCTTGGGGTACTTCTGGAGTCTTCCCAGGGGAGTTAGTCCTCGTCTCGAGTGGGACATGCACCTGCGCTTTCCTCCCTAGCTGTAGCAGCAGTGTCATGCTCCAGTCGTGTGGATCAAGGTATCAGTGGCTTTCCTCGAGGCTTTCCCACGATGCTTTCCAACAAGGCTTTCCACTTTCCCAGCAGGGTTTCCAACGAGGCTTTCCCAGTGAGTCCCACGTGCCACCGTGGTGTCAGTCGATCCTCGGGGTTTGAAAGTCGAGCAGTGCAGGAAAACAGGTTTCCCTGGAATGGACTGAGACATCTTGGGGACTCTGGGAAATGGTGGCACGACCCTGGAGTTCCTCTCGCCTTTCTTGTGGAGAGTGCCTCCTCTTGAGATGCGACGGGAACGCCGGGAATTCTTTGCGACACGAAAGGAAAGGATCCCTCCTCTCGAGCTAGGAGGCGGAAACGGGGCCCCTCTGTATGTTGGCGGGACTCTCGTGCTTCCTCTTGAGTGGTGACGGGTATGTCGGGGAACTTCTTGAGATGCAGCAAGGGCTGTGAAGGACCCTTTTGGAAGTTCCAGAGGTTAGGTGTGATTAGCCTCGAGGCGCCTCAGCGGAAATGGGCCTCATCTCGCCTGGAGAGGACAACCTCCTGGATTTTCTCGAAATTGCGGCAGTGCTCTCGACTTACGACGCGAGACCTCAGGGACCCGCTCTGGTGGCCTCAGGAAAGGCCAGTCCCCATGAGAGTTGCTCGGGGGCCTCTCGGGATTCCTCTCCGTTGA
This sequence comes from Capra hircus, assembly GCF_001704415.2. NCBI lineage: Eukaryota > Metazoa > Chordata > Mammalia > Artiodactyla > Bovidae > Capra > Capra hircus. Next base: position 994 of record NW_017205340.1, read on the forward strand.
TGCCGGGGCCTAAGTTCTTGTGAGGAGTCGGTGCCGGAACCTGAGGATTCCTCTCCAGTGCTGACATGGATCTTGGGGTACTTCTGGGAGTCTCCCCAGGGGAGTCAGTCCTCGTCTCGAGTGGGGGCATGCACCGTGAAATTTCTTTCCGAACTGTAGCAGCAGTGTCACGCTTCCCTTCGCGTGGATCAAGGGATCTGTGGCTTTCCCTGGAGGCTTTCACACGAGGCTTTGCCACATGGTTGTCCCACGTACCCGTGATGTGAGTCGATCCTCGGCTTGAATGTCGAGGCAGTGCAGGGAAAACAGGTTTCCCCTGGAATGGACTGAGACATCTGGGGACTCTGGGAATGGTGGCACGACCCTGGAGTTCATCTCGCCTTTCCTGTGAGAGCGCCTCCTCTTGAGATGCGACGGGAACGCCGGGATTTCTTTCCCGAACACGCAGGGAAAGGATCCCTCCTCTCGAGCTAGGAGGCGGAAACAGGGCTCTTCTGGATGTGGGCGGGACTCTCGTGCTTCCTCTTCAGTGGAGACGGGTATGTCGGGGAACTTCTTGAGTTGCAGCAAGGGTGTGAAGGACCGTTTGGAAGTTCCAGACGTTAGGTGTGATTAGCCTCGAGACGCCTCAGCGGAAATCGCCTCATCTCACCTGGAGGGGAGAACCTCCTGGATTTTCTCGAGTTGCTGCACGTGCTCTCGACTTACGACGGGGGACCTCAGGGACCCGCTCTGGTGGCCTTAGGAAAGGCCAGTCCCCATGCTAGTTGCTTGGAGGCCTCTCGGATTCTCTACCGTCGATGCCGGGGCCTAAGACCTTGAGTGGAGTTGGTGCACCAAACTGAGGATTCCTCTCCAGTGCTGACATGGATCTTGGGGCTACTTCTGGAGTCTCCCCAGGGGAGTCTTTCGTCGTCTCGAGTGGGGGCATGCACGTGTGCTTTCCTCCTGAGCTGTGCTGTAGCAGCAGTGTCACGCTTCCCTTTGCGTTGATCAAAGCAACTGTGGCTTTCCCTTGAGGCTTTCCCACGAGGCTTTCCAACAGGGCTGTTCCACGTGCCACCGTGGTGTGGGTCGATCCTCGGCTTGAAAGGCGAGGCAGTGCAGGGAAAACAAGTTTTCCCTGGAATGGCCTGAGACATCTGGGGGACTCTGGGAATGGTGGCACGACCCTGGTGTTCCTCTCGCCTTTCCTGTGGAGAGAGCCTCCTCTTGAGATGCGAGGGAAATGCCGGGAATTCTTTCCCGACCACGCAGTGAAAGGATCCCTTCTCTCGAGCCATGAGGCGGAAACTAGGCTCCTCTGGATGTGGGCGGGACTCTCGAGCTTCCTCTCGAGTGGAGACTGGTATGTCGGGGAACTTCTTGAATTGCAGCAAGGGTGTGAAGGACCCTTTGGAAGTTCCATAGGTTAGGTGATTAGCCTCGAGACGCCTTAGCGGAAATTGGCCTCATCTAGCCTGGAAGGGAGAACCTCCTGGATTTTCTCGAGATGCGGCAGGTGCTCTCGACTTACGACGGGGACCACAGGGACCCCGCTCCGGTGGCCTCGGGAAAGGCCAGTCCCCATGCGAGTTGCTAGGGGCCTCTCAGGATTCCTCTCCCTTTGATGCTGGGGCCTAAGACCTTGCGTGAAGTCGGTGCGGAAACTGACGATTCCTCTCCAGTGCTGACATGGATCTTGGGGTAATTCTGGAATCTCCCCAGGGGAGTCAGTCCTCGTCTCGAGTGGGGGCATGCACGTGCGCTTTCCTCCCGAGCTGTAGCAGCAGTGTCACGCTTCCCTTCGCGTGGATCAAGGGATCTGTGGCTTTCCCTCGAGGCTTTCCCACGAGGCTTTCCAACGAGGCTTTCCCACAGGGGCTTACCCACGTGCCACCGGTGGTGTGAGTCGAACCTCGGCTTGAAAGTCGACGCAGTGCAGGGAAAACAGGTTTCCCTGGAATGGACTGAGATATCTGGTTGTCTCTGGGAATGATGGCACGATCCTGGAGTTCCTCTCGCCTTTCCTGTGGAGAGCGCCTCCTCTTGAGATGCGACGGGAACGCCGGGAATTCTTTCCCGACCACGCAGGGAAAGGATCCCTCCTCTCGAGCTAGGAGGCGGAAACGGGGCTCCTCTGGATGTGGGCCGGGACTCTCGTGCTTCCTCTCAAGTGGAGACGGGTATGTCGGGGAAATTGTAAAGTTGCAGCAAGGGTGTGAAGGACACTTTGGAAGTTCCAGAGTTAAAGTGTGATTACCCCTAGTTGCCTCAGCGTAAATGGGCCTCATCTCGCCTGGAGGGGAGAACCTCCTGGATTTTCTCGAGTTGCGGCAGGTGCTCTCGACTTACGATGGGGACCTCAGGGATCCGCTCTGGTGCCCTCAGGAAAGGCAAGTCCCCATGCGAGTTTGTTGGGGGCCTCTCGGGATTCCTCTCCCGTCGATGCTGGGGCCTAAGACCTTGTGTGGACTCAGTGCTGGAACCTGAGGATTTCTCTCCAGTGCAGACATGGATCTTAGGGTACTTCTGGAGTCTCCCCAGGGCAGTCAGTCCTCGTCTCGAGTGGGGGCATGCACGTGCGCTTTCCTCCCGAGCTCTAGCAACAGTGTCATGCTTCCCTTCGCGTGGATCAAGGGATCTGTGGCTTTCCCTCGAGGCTTTCCCACGAGTCTTTCCCACAGGGCTGTCCAACGTGCCATCACGGTGTGAGTCGATCCTCGGCCTGAAAGTCGAGGCAGTGCAGGGAAACAGTTTTCCCTGGAAAGGACTGAGACAGCTTGGGGACTCTGGGAATAGGGCCTGATCCTGGAGTTCCTCTCGCCTTTCCTGTGGAGAGCGCCTCCACTTGAGATGCGACGGGAACGCCGGGAATACTTTCCCGCACACGCAGGGAAAGGATCCCTCCTCTCGAGCTAGCAGGCGGAAACGGGGCTCCTCAGGATGTGGTTGGGACTCTCGTGCTTCCTCTCGAGTGGAGTCGGGTATGTCGGGGAACTTCTTGAGTTGCAGCAAGGGTGTGAAGGACCCTTTGGAAGTTCCAGAGGTTAGGTGTGATTAGCCTCGAGAGGCCTCAGCGGAAATGGACCTTATCTCACCTGGAGGGGAGAACTCCTGGAATTTTCTCGAGTTGCGGCAGGTGCTCTCGACTTACGACGGGGACCTCAGGGACCCGCTCTGGTGGCCTCAGGAAAGGCCAATCCCCTTGCGAGGTGTTCAGGGGCCTCTCGGGGCCTCTCGGGTTTCCTCTCCCGTCGATGCTGGGGCCTAAAACCTTGTGTGAAGTCAGTGCCGGAACCTGAGGATTCCTCTCCAGTGCTGACATGGATCCTGGGATATTTCTGGAGTCTCCCCATGGGGAGTCAGGCCTCGTCTCGAGTGGGGCATGCACGTGCCTTTCCTCCCGAGCTGTAGCAGCAGTGTCACGCTTCCCTTCGCGTGTGGATCAAGGGATCAGGGGCTTTCCCTCGAGGTCTTTCCCACGAGGCTTTCCCACGAGGCTTTCCCACAGGGCTGTACCACGTGCCACCGTGGTGTGAGTCGATCCTCGCCTTGAAAGTCGAGCAGTGCAGGGAAAACAGGTTTCCCTGGAATGGACTGAGACATCTGGTGGACTCTGGGAATGTGGCACCACCCTGGAGTTCCTTTCGTCTTTCCTGTGGAAAGCGCCTCCACTTGAGATGCGACGGGAACGCCGGGAATTCTTTCCCGACCCTGCAGGGAAAGGATCCCTCCTCTCGAGCTAGGAGGCGGAACGGGGCTCCTCTGGATGTGGCGGGACTCTCGTGCTTCCTCTTGAGTGGAGTCCCGTATGTCGGGGAACTTCTTGAGTTGCAGCAAGGGTGTGAAGGACCCTTTGGAAGTTCCAGAGGTTAGGTGTGAGTAGCCTCGAGATGCCTCAGCGGAAATGGGCCTCATCTCGCCGGGAGAGGAGAACCTCCTGGATTTTCTCGAGTTGCGGCAGGTGCTCTCGACTTACGACGGGGACCTAATTGACCCGCTCTGGTGGCCTCAGGAAAGGACAGTCCCCTTGCGAGTTACTTGGCGGCTTCTCGGGGCCTCTCGGGTTTCCTCTCCCGTCGATTCTGGGGGCCTAAAATCTTGTTTTGGAGTCAGTGCCGGAACCTGAGGATTCCTCTCCAGTGCTGACATGGATCCTGGATATTTCTGGAGTCTCCCCAGGGGAGTCAGTCCTCGTCTCGAATGGGGCATGCACGTGCGCTTTCTCCCGAGCTGTAGCAGCAGTGTCGCGCTTCCCTTCGCGTGCATCAAGGGATCTGTTGCTTTCCTCGAGGCTTTCCCACGAGGCCTTCCCACAGGGCTGTCCACGTTCCACCGTGGT
>NW_017205341.1:0-5317 GCF_001704415.2 Capra hircus
CCTTCATAGAGTCTGAGGTCCCGAGTAATTCGAGAGCACCTGCCGCAACTCGAGAAAATCCAGGAGGTTCTCCCCTCCAGGCGAGATGAGGCCCATTTCCGCTGAGGTTCTCGAGGCTAATCACACCTAACCCCAGGAACTTCGAAAGGGTCCTTCACACCTTGCTGCAACTCAAGAAGTTCCCCGACATACCCGTCTCCACTCGAGAGGAAGCTCGAGAGTCCCGCCCACATCCAGAGGAGACCCTTTTCTGCCTCCTAGCTCGAGAGGAGGGATCCTTTCCCGGCGTGTTGGGGAAAGAATTCCCGTGTTCCCGTCTCATCTCAAGAGGAGTCGCTCTCCACAGGAAAGGCGAGAGGAACTCCAGGGTCGTGCACCATTCCAGAGTTGCCCTAATGTCTCAGTTCATTCCAGGGAAACCTGTTTTCCTGCACTGCCTCGACTTTCAAGCCGAGAATCGACTCATACCACGGTGGCACGTGGGACAGCCCTGTGGGAAAGCCTCGTGGGAAAGCATCGTGGCAAAGCCTTGGGAAAGCCGTAGATCCTTGATTCACGTGAAGGGAAGCGGACACTGCTGCTCCAGCTCGGGAGGAAAGCGCACGTGCATGCCCCCACTCGAGACGAGGACTGACTCCCTGGGGAGACTTCAGAAGAACCCAGAGATCCATGTCGGCACTGGAGAGGAACCCTTAGGTTCCGGCCGACTCCACACAAGGTCTTAGGACCGGCATCGACGGGAGAGGAATCCCGAGAGGCTCCCGAGCAACTCGCATGGGGACTGGCCTTTCCTGAGGCCACCAGAGCGGGTCTCTGAGGTCCCAGACCTAAGTCGAGAGCACCTGCCGCAACTCGAGAAAATCCAGGAGGTTCTCCCCTCCAGGAGAGATGAGGCCCATTTCCGCTGAGGCGTCTCAAGGCTAATCACAACTAACCTCTGGAACTTCCAAAGGGTCCTTCACACTCTTACTGCAACTCAGGAAGTTCCCCTACATACCCGTCTCCACTCGAGATGGAAGCACAAATGTCCCGCCCACATCCAGAGGATCCCCGTTTCCGCCTCCTAGCTCGAGAGAAGCGATCCTTTCCCTGCGTGGTCGGGAAAGAATTCCCGGCGTTCCCGTCGCATCTCAAGAGGAGGCACTCTCCACGGGAAAGGCGAGAGGAACTCCAGGGTCGTGCCACCATTCATAGAGTCCTCCAGATGTCTTAGTCCCTCAAGGGAAACCTGTTTTCCCTGCACTGTTTTCGACTTTCAAGCCGAGGGTCGACTCACACCACGGTGCCACGTGGGACAGCCCTGTGAGAAAGCCTCGTGGGAAAGCCTCGTGGGAAATCCTCGTGGGAAAGCCTCGAGGGAAAGCCTCGAGGGAAAGCCACAGATCCCTTTATCCACGCGAAGGGAAGCGCGACACTGCTGCTACAGTCGGGAGGAAAGAGCACGTGCATTCCCCCACTCGAGACGAGGACTGACTCCCCTGAGGAAACTCCAGAAATACCCCTAGATCTATGTCAGCACTGGAGAGGAATCCTCAGGTTCCGGCACCGACTCCACACAAGATTTTAGGGCCCGGCATCGACGGAAGAGGAAACCCGAGAGGCCCCCGAGCAACTCGCATGGTGACTGGCCTTTCCTGAGGCCACCAGAGCGGGTCCCTGAGGTCCCCGTCATAAGTCGAGAGCACCTGCCCGCAACTCGAGAAAATCCAGGAGGTTCTCCCCTCCAGGCGAGATGAGGCCCATTTCCGCTGAGGCTTCTCGTGGCTAATCACACCTAACCTCTGGAACTTCCAAAGGGTCCTTCACACCCTTGCTGCAACTCAAGAAGTTCCCCGACATACCCGTCTCCAATCGAGAGGAAGCACGAGACTCCCGCCCACATGCAGAGGAGCCCCGTTTCCGCCTCCTAGCTCGAGAGGAGGGATCCTTCCCCTGCGTGGTCGGGATAAAATTCCCAGTGTTCCGTCGCATCTAAAGAGGAGGTGCTCTCCACAGGAAAGGCGAGAGGAAGTCCAGGGTCGTGCCACCACTCCCAGAGTCCCCCAGATACCTCAGTCCATTCCAGGGAAACCTGTTTTCCCTGCACTGCCTCGACTTTGAAGCCGAGGATCCACTCACACCACGGTGGCACGTGGGACAGCCCTGTGGGAAAGCCTCGTGGGAAAGCCTCGTGGGAAAGCCTCGAGGTAAAGCCACAGATCCCTTGATCCACGCGAAGGGAAACGTGACACTGCTGCTACAGCTCGGGAGGAAAGAGCACGTGCATGCCCCCACTCGAGACGAGGACTGACTCCCCTGGGGAGACTCCAGAAGTACCCCAAGATCCATGTCAGCACTGGAGAGGAATCCTCAGGTTCCGGCACTGACTCCACACAAGGTCTTCGGCCCCGGCATCGACGGGAGAGGAATCCCGAGAGGCCCCGGAGCAACTCGCATGGGGACTGGCCTTTTCTGAGGCCACCAGAGCGGGTCACTGAGGTCCCCGTCATAAGTCGAGAGCACCTGCCGCAACTCGAGAAAATCCAGGAGGTTACACCCTCCAGGCGAGATGAGGCCCATTTCCGCTGAGGCGTCTCGAGTCTAATCACATCTACCCTCTGGAAATTCCAAAGGGTCCTTCACACCCTTGGTGCAACTCAAGAAGTTCCCCGACATACCCCGACTCCACTCGAGAGGAAGCACGAGAGTTCCGCCCACATCCAGAAGAGCTCCGTTTCCGCTTCCTTGCTCGAGAGACGGGTTCCTTTCGCTGCCTGGTCGGGAAAGAATTCCCGGCGTTCCTGTCGCATCTCAAGTGGAGACACTCTCCACAGGAAAGGCGAGAGGAACTCCAGGGTCGTGCCACCATTCCTAGAGTCCTCCAGATATCTCAGTCCATTCCAGGGAAACCTGTTTTCCCTGCACTGTTTCGACTTTCAAGCCGAGGATCGACTCACACCACGCTGGCACGTGGGACAGCCCTGTGGGAAAGCCTCGTGGGAAAGCCTCGAGGGAAAGCCACAGATCCCTTGATCCACGCAAAGTGAAGCGTTACACTGCTGCTACAGCTCGAGAGTAAAGCGCACTTGTATGCCCCCACTAGAGACGAGGACTTCCAGAAGTTCCCCAAGATCCATTTCAGCACTGGAGAGGAATCCTCAGGTTCCAGAACCGACCCCACACAAGGTCTTAAGCCCCGGCATCGACGGGAGTGGAATCCCGAGAGGCCACAGAAAACTCGCATGGGGACTGGCCTTTCCTGAGGCCACCACAGCGGGTCCCTGAGGTCCCCGTTGTAGGTCGAGAGCACCTGCCGAAACTCGAGAAAATTCAGGAGGTTCCTCCCCTCCAGGCGAGATGAGGCCCATTTCCGCTGAGGCGTCTCGAGGTTAATCACACCTAACCTCTGGAACTTCCAAAGGGTCCTTCACACCCTTGCTGCAACTCAAGAAGTTCCCGACGACATACCCGTCTCCACTCGAGAGGAAGCACGAAGTCCCGGCCACATCCAGAGGAGCCCCGTTTCTGCCTCCTAGCTCGAGAGGAGGGATCCTTCCCCTGCGTGGTCGGGAAAGAATTCACGGCGTTCCCGACGCATCTCAAGAGGAGGCGCTCTCACAGGAAAGGCGAGAGGAACTCCAGGGTGGTGCCACCATTCCCTGAGTCCCCAGATGTCTCAGTCCATTCCAGGGAAACCTGTTTTCCCTGCACTGCCTCGACTTTCAAGCCGAGGATCGACTCACACCAAGGGTGGCACGGGGACAGCCCTGTGGGAAAGCCTCGTGGGAAAGCCTCGTGGGAAAGCCTCGAGGGAAATCCACAGATCCTTTGATCCACGCGAAGGAAGAGTGTCACTGCTGGTACAGCTCGGGAGAAAAGCGCACGTGGCTGCCCCCACTCGAGACGAGGACTGACTCCCCTGGGGAGACTCCAGAAGTACCCCAAGATCCATGTTAGCACTGGAGAGGAACCATAGGTTCCGGCACTCTCCACACAAGGTCATAGGCCCCAGCATCTACGGGAGAGAAATCCGAGAGGCCCCCGAGCAACTCGCATGGGGAGTGCCTTTCCTGAGGCCACCAGAGCGGGTCCTGAGGTCCCCGCGTAAGTCGCGAGCACCTGCCGCAACTCGAGAATATCCAGGAGGTTCTCCCTCCAGGCGAGATGAGGCCCATTTCTGAGGAGTCCGAGGCTAATCACATCTAACCTCTGAACTTCGAAAGGGTCCTTCACACCCTTGCTGCAACTCAAGAAGTTCCCCGACAACCCGTCTCCACTCGAGAGGAAATACGAGAGTCCCGCCACATCCAGAGTAGCCCCGTTTCATCCTCCTAGCTAGAGATGAGGGATCCTTTCCCTGCTTGGTCGGGAAAGAACTTCCGGCATTCCCGTCGCATCTCAGGTGGAGGCGCTCTCCACAGGAAGGGAGAGAGGAACTCCATGGTCGTGCCACCATTCCAAGCGTCCCCAGATGTCTCAGTCCATTCCAGAGGATCTTGTTTTTACAGAGTGCTTAAACTTTCATGCCGAGGATCGCCTCACACCACGGTGGCACGGGGGGACAGCCCTGTGGGAAAGCCTCGTGGGAAATCCTCTAGAAAAGCCTAGAGGAAAAGCCACAGATCCATTGATCCGCGCGACGGGAAGCATGACACTGCTGCTACAGCTCGGGAGGAAGGAGCATGCGCATGCCCCCACTCGAGACGAGGACTGATTCCCCTTGGGAGACTTCAGAAGTATCCCCAAAAACATGTCAGCACTGGAGAGGAATACTCAGGTTCTGGCCCCCACTCCACGAAGGTCTTGGGCCCCGGCATCTACCGGTGAGGAATCCCGAGAGGCCCTCTAGCAACTCGCATGGGGACTGGTCTTCCTAAGGCCAACAGAACGGGTCCCTGAGAGTCCCCGTCGTAAGTCGAGAGCACCTGCCACAACTCGACAAAATGAAGGAGATTCTCCCCTTCAGGCGAGATGTGGCCCATTTCCACTGAGACGTCTCGAGGCTAATCACACCTAACCTCTGGAACTTCCAAAGGGTCCTTCACACCATATCTGCAACTCAAGAAGATCCAGGAGAGACCCGTCGCACACTACATAGGAAACACCAGGGTACCACCACATCCAGAGGAGCCCAATCCCCCCTCCTAGCTCAATGTGAGGGATGCTTTCCCTGATTGGCCGGGAAAGAATTCCTGTCGTACCTGTCGCATCTCAAGAGAGGCACGCTCCACAAGAAAGGTGAGAGGAACTCCAGGGTCGTTCCACCATTCCAAGAGTCCCCCAGATGTCTCAGTCCTTTCCAGAGGAACTTGTTTACCCTGCACTGCCTCGACGTTCA
>NW_017205342.1:0-5316 GCF_001704415.2 Capra hircus
CTGTTTCCAATGTTTTCCCATCTATTTGCCATGAAGTGATGAGACTGGATGCAATGATTTTAGTTTTCTGAATGCTGAGCTTTAAGCTAACTTTTTCACTCTCCTCTTTCACTTTCATCAGGAGACTCTTTAGTTCTTCTTCACTTTCTGCCATAAGGGTGTGTCATCTGCCATATCTGAGATTCTTGATATTTCTCCCAGCAATCTGGATTCCAGCGTGTTGCTTCCTCCAGCCCAGTGTTTTCTCATGATGTACTCTGCATATAAGTTAAATAAGCAGGGTGACAATACACTCCTTGACATATTCCTTTTCCTATTTAGAACCAGTCTGTTGTTTCCATGTCCAGTTCGAACTGTTTCTTCTGACCTGCATACAGGTTTCTCAAGAGACAGGTCAGGTGGTCTGGTATTCCCATCTCTTTCAGAATTTTCCCCAGTTTATTGTGATCCACACAGTCAAAGGCTTTGGCATAGTCAATAAAGCAGAAATAGATGTCTTTTTTTTCTGGAACTCTCTTGCTTTTTCAATGATCCAGTGGATGTTGGCAGTTTGATCTCTGGTTTCTCTGCATGTTTTAAAATCCCTCTTGAACATTTTGGAATTCACAGTTCATGTGAACTTGGAGAATTTTGAGCATTACTTTACTAGTGTGTGAGATGAGTGCAATTGTGCAGCAGCTTGAATTTCTTTGTCATTGCCTTTCTTTGGGATTGGAATGAAAACTGACCTAATGACTAGATGTTTTCAATTGCATATGCTGAAAGAACTGGCTGTGCAGTTTTTGAAGAAAAAAAAATCATTTTAACCCATTTTCTCTGAAGTGCAAGGCATATCATGGCCATCCCTGAATCATAAAGTCACCTTTTCTTTATGTAGTCATAGTTTCATGCCTAAATTATAGGCCAACTCATGCTCAAATGGACTCTGATGTCAGGGGCAGATCAACTAATAAAAAGCTTGGATTGTCCCTCTGGAGGAAAGTGAGATCTTGGGTCCACGAGAAGAATCTGAAAGGTTAAGGGAACTTGCAAGAGGGGAAAGCTTAGTCCATCCTACATGTACCAAAATCTTAAATAAGGCTTATTTACTTTACCGAAGTAAAAAAACAGATGATGAAAACAATTATAAATCAATGAAAGGTAAAGAAATCCATAGTCTGTTATCAAAAATTGCATTCTAAGAAAACTTTGTTCTCTTAACCTAGAGAGGAGACTAAATTCCATCTGGTACCAGCTTACCAGAAGACAAAAAACAAACAAACAAACAAATTATCGGTAAGCTTAAAAAAAGTATATTCCATATATCTTGAAGTAGCAGTATTTCTGCAAAGGCATCAGTGTGAAACCATAGAGGACATGGTTAAAACCTGATTAAATAGAAATTGACAATGTAATCTGGTCACTGCTGCGACTTGAAATGCTTTAATATGATAACTGGAATTATAACTGACAGCATTTGACCAGGACATATCAGATTTTCACGGATGTCAGATAATTTCTAGGATATCTATATTAGGAACTGAAGGAATCTTTGAACCTAGGAAAGAAAACAACAGTCTCAAAGGCCCTTGCTGAATCATCTATCAGCAAGGAATGTCTTTGCAAGGATCGCAAAGTGAAGGGAAAATTACACCGACCTGCCTCTGCAACTTCGGTCCTCTGAGCAGATCTGGAGGTCTCCCTTTGTATAAGCTAACCTGTTCCTTCCAAATAGAGGTTTGCAACACAAAACAAGTGGCCGCCTATTCTTCCCGAAGAGGCTCTCTTTCCCCACATCCTGCGAACACCCTTTCCCAGCCTCCTGGAAAAGCGCTTCTTGCAGTTCCTTTCAGAAAATCCTATGGACGGAGAAGCCTGGTAGGCTGCAGTCCGTGGGGTCGCTGAGGGTCGGACACGACTGAGCGACTGCACTTTCATTTTCACTTTCATGCATTGGAGAAGGCAATGGCAACCCACTTACTGTTCTTGCCTGGAGAATCCAGGGACGGGGGAGCCTAGTGGGCTACCGTCTATGGCGTCGCACAGAGTCGAACACGACTGAAGCAACTTAGCAGCAGCAGCAGCAGCAGTTCCTTTCTTAGGGCAGTTATCCCTGAGATTGGGACCTGGAAAGGCAGAGCCACCTCCACACACACGTCTTTTCTGTCCCCTTTCCTCTGGAGGAGAGCTCTAGTGAGCCTAGGTCTGTCAGGAAAATTCTTGGCTTTGACGGGATCCCACCCAGTGTGTGAACCTGCATACCCGACCTAGGGGCCACAGGCACCTGTTTTGCTCGAGTGGGTCCTGGAGGGGTGCAGCATAGCAAGAGCTTTAAAATCCATCCAATTTGTTTTTTTTTTTTACCTCGGAGAGAACGAGTTTGCTCCACCTCCACCCTTTGGCAGTGTGGAGGGAAGAGGGCACCACCCTCTCCAAAGGGGACATAGGGCCTACCAGGAGAGAAAGGCCCCTTGAGGAGCTGAGCCCAGGTAGGCAGCCAGTGATGTCAAGCACACTCCCGCTGCTTGCTTCTTCATGGGCACTCCCACGATCTGCTAGGAATGTCTTTGCAAGGATCTCAAAGGGAAGGGGAGATACATGGCCCTGTCTCTGGAACTTCAGTCCTCTGAGCAGATCTGGAGGTCTTGAGTTGTATAAGCAAACCTGTTCCTTCCAAATAGAGGCTTGCAAACACACCCCGGGTGGTTGCCTCTTCTTCCCGAAGAAGTCTTTCTTTCCCCACATGCTGCGAACTCCCTGTCCCAACCTCCAAGAATAGCGCTTCTTGCCATTCCTTTCTTAGAGGCAGTTATCCCTGAGCTTGGGGCCGTAGGGAGTAGCCCCACACTCACAGGGAAAGGCAAAGACTCCTCCATACATCTCCTCTATCCCCTTTGCTCTGGAGGAGAGCTCTAGTGAGCCTAGGTCTTTCAGGAAAATTCTTGGCTTGGACAGGATCTCACCCTGTTTGTGAACCTGCATACCCAACCAGGGGCCACAGAGCACCTGTTTCAGTAAAGTGGGCCCTGAAAGGGTGCAGCCTAGCAAGAGCTTGAAAATCCATTCAATTGCTGTTTTTGTACCTCTGACAGAGCGAGCTTGGCTCCACCCTTTGGCAGTGAGGAGAAAAGAGGCATGACACCCTCCCAAGGGGACATGGGGCCTACTTCGAGAGGAAAGGCCCCTTGTGGAGCTGAGGCCAGGAAGGCACACAGTCGTGTCAAACACACTCCCACTGCTTGCTTCTTCAGGGGCACTCCGCTATCAGCTAGGAATGTCTTTGCAATGATCACAAAGGGAAGGGGAGATACAGGCCCTGCTTCTGGACCTCCGGTGCTCTGAGCAAATCTCGAGGTCTCCCTGTGGTCAAGGTCAAGGTCAAGTCAAGGTCAAGGTCAAGGTCAAGTCAAGGTCAAGTTCAAGTTCAAGCTCAAGATCAAGGTGAAGTTCAAGTTCAAGGTTCAAGGTCAATCTTCAAGTCAAGGTCAAGGTCAAGGTCAAGTCAATCAAGTTCAAGTCAAGGTCAAGTTCAAGTTTAGTCAAGTTCAAGTTCAAGTTCAAGTTGAAGTTTCAAGTCAAGGTCAAGGTCAAGTTCAAGTTCAAGGTCAAGGTCAAGTTCAAGTTCAAAAGTTCAAGTTCAAGGTCAAGTTCAAGTTCAAGTTCAAAGTCAAGTTCAAAGTTCAAGTTCAAGTTCAAAGTCAAGTTCAAGTTCTTCAAGTTGAAGTTGAAGTTCAAGAAGTCAAGGTCAAGTTCAAGTTGAAGTTCAAGGTTCAAGCCCAAGTTCAAGTCAAGGTCAAGTCAAGGTCAAGTTCAAGGTCAAGGTCAAAGTTCAAGGTCAAGTTCAAGTTCAAGGCAGGGCAAGGCCAAGCCAAGACCAAGGCAAGGGCAACGGCAACGCCAAGGGCAAGGCCAAGGCCCAGGCCAAGGCAAAGGCCAAGGCCACCAAAGCGACGCCCAAACCCGTAACGCCTGACAAAAGGCAGAAGCCACTAGGCCCTGTGCAGAGGAAGCCACTGAAGGCAGCAAGGCCACAGAGCTCCCGACTCCCATTCCCACATGAAGATGTGAGGATAAAGGGCCTCATCCCAGCAAAGCACCCGCTCCACCACCCCAACCCCGGCCCCCGCCCCCGCAGCACGCCCCCTGAAACAACACTGTCTTCCCAGAAAAGAGAACGGAGAAGCCATGTGTGTGCCAAAGGAGCAAGATGAACGAACGATGCCACGCCCTCCGAATTTGGGCACACCTGACGCCTCGGAACCCCGGGCCTGGCCGATGGGTCCAGCCGTTCTCGGGTGGGAGGGGGGTCAAACACATTGGCGAGAGCCCTTGCCCAGGCACCCGCAAATCCCCTGAGATGTGATCCGACCACAGGGACCGAGGGCAAACGTACGCTTGAGGTGCTGGAGGAGCCGGACGAAGCCATGGTGGGAGAGGCACACGGGCACGCTGCAGACTGCTGGCCGAGTGGGCGGGGACCCAGCAGCTCAGGACTCTGGAGAACGGGGCGGTCTCCGCCACCATTGACGTCAATAGGGTTTTGGGTGGGTAGATGGAGGGGGCGCCCCTGGCCTCTTTCCAAGCAGAGACCCTGGACGGAGTCCCGTGGAGCGAGTGGGCTTTTCCCGGGCACGGCTGTGCCCTGGACCGCCAAGATCCCCGTTGGGTGGCGGGCAGTTCGGGGCTTTGGTTTGTGGCCCTCCCTCGCAGCGGGGGTGGGTTCAACCCCGAGTGGATCAATCAGGGGCCCTCAGCAGTGCCAAGGGAACTCACCGCCCAGGAAACGCCCCTAGGTCCCTTTTGAATTGGCCACCAACGCCCCTTTCCCAGCCTGCCTTGCTCTGAGATTTCCCGCCTTTTCACATTCCACAGGTCCCTGGTCCTCGACTGTCCCCCGCTGGCTCCTCCGAGGCATTCCGGGACACCAGACGCTCTCTCCAGCGCCTCCACCTAGATCCCTCGCTGTCCTCGCCTCCGTTTCCCCATGCCCCTCCCCAACTCCTCCGTGGGCTCTTGGCATCCTTTCCCTACAGCAGTCCCAGAGTGCCCCCCGAGGGCTTGAGTTGCCTGGAGCCCAAGGCTCGGCCAGAGACCTGAGGGCCAGCGTCTGGACTGGAGCTAATGCCATTGGGCTTTCTCACGTGGAGCCTGAGGCCCGCACCTCCGCGGGCAACCCCCAGCGCGAGTGCCCTGGAGATGCCCAGGTATCACCCTACTGTGGGGAAGGAGGTTCCTGTTTTCCCTGCACTGGTTCGACTTTCACGCGAGGATCGACTCACACCATGGTGGCAAGTGGAATAGCCTGTGGAAAGCCTCATGGGAAAGACTCCAGGGAAA
>NW_017205343.1:0-28569 GCF_001704415.2 Capra hircus
GCGTGCTCAGGTTCATAGGACGGTCACACCAGTCGGACACAGACCACTGAGCGGACTCGAACCTGTCAATCCGTCGAAGCTGCAACTGCAAGACCCCCTTCCCTCCCCCCCCACTCACACATGCTATGGACTTCTGGCGTAAAACACTGCTTTCACCTTTACAGACATCCAGTTCACGCGTGTTCAGTCCCCTGCGGTTCACTAAATTAGGTCTATTTTGATGATTAGCTAATTTTTCTAATGGAAAAAAATCATCGATGGTACACTGTTGAAGTAATCAGTGGTTGATGAATGCTCCCTCTGATTAATAAGGATTTATTTTTTTTGAGCTATTATGGTATGGTTTATTTTTATCTGTTTTGGCTATTTGGATGTTTCTTTTTATATCCATTATCAAATTTAAAAAACTTTATTATTATTACCAAAATTAAAAGGAATTTTTCTATTTGTGAAATGGGAAACAGACACATATGTAAAATCCTACCACTTAGACCACTCTGAATTGTTTATACATGCACACACACATTTTTACAGAAACGAGCTCTGTTATGTGTATATGAACATTTTTACAAAAATGAGTTCATAATTTATGTATTGCTTTGAAATTGTTTTTCATTTTACAATAAAGAATATCATAGTTTCATGGCATTATATGTGTTATAGTTATGTGAAATAGATACTTATATATAAATATCAAGTTTTTAAAGTCTTTGATATACATTTGTGTGTATGCTGCTGCTAAAGTCGCTGCAGTTGTGTCCAACTCTGTGCGACCCCATAGACGGCACCCCATCAGGCTCATCTGTCCTGGAATTCTCCAGGCAAAAATACTGGAGTGAGTTGCCATTTCCTTTTCCAATGCATGAAAGCATGCTAAGTCACTTCAGTTGTGTCTGACTCTGTGCGACCCCATGGACAACAGCCCACCAGGCTCCCCTGTCCATAGGATTCTCTAGGCAAGAATACTGGAGTGGGCTGCCATTTCCTTCTCCAATTTGTGTGTATATTAACATCCAAATTTTAATATAGCAATTTCAGTCTACTACTTCTTAATCAAATCATGGGGCAAAATGGGAAAAATAATAGATGTAAAAAATATACACAGATGTTTCAATTAAACCTATGTCAACCTGCTTCTACTTCTCAGGAAAGTCATTCTTCCTCAGGGTGCTGAAGGACAGAACAGCATTTTGTTGGTAAAAATGAGGAAATGCCTGAAATATGAAATTACTGAAACACTGTTACTTCACCAGGCCTTTGAGTTCTGGCTGAATGATTGCTCTAATTGTGAAGATTCGAGGTTGCATTCTTCAAGGCTGTGGATTGAAGAGCTAAACTTTCCTTTGCCTGTCTTACTTCCTCAGCTTCCTTCGCAGTGTTTTATGGGGTTACTCTTAAAATGATTGCTTGTATTGGAATGCTGCATGTGGTGAAATCTAAATTATATCACTTTTTAATAAAATTTTATTTGAGAGTATTTGAACTTAAGTCTATGTTTTTTAATTTTCTACTGACTTAATTATGTCATCTGTATATAACAGTTTTATTTCTTCATTTCTAATTCTTATTGTATGCTTTTGTAAAACATTTAGTTTTGGAAGAATATTGGCCTAAGAATAAACTTCATGTTTCTTAGAAACACATTTATAAGTGAGAAAACTGGCCTTCTATTGTGTATCTATCTTCTTCACTGAGGAAAAGGTTTTTCTAACTGGGAAGAGTAGACTGAATATTGTAATAGTGAGTGACTTCTTAGGTGTGAATTTGAGACCTAAGGCCACAACTGCTTCTTTTTTTTTTTAGTATTTATTTTATGATTTTATTTTTTAATTGCTTTATAATGTTGTGTTAGTTTCTGCTGTACAACGATGTGAATCAGCTGTCAATATACATATATTGAGCCTCCCTGGCACCCCCCCAGTTCTATCCCTCTGGGTTGTGACAGAGCACTGAGATGAGCTCCTTGTGTCATACAGAAGCTTCCCGCTAGCTATCTGTTTTACAAAAGGTAGTGTATGCATGTTAATGATACTCTCTCAATTCATCCCACCCTCTTCCTCCCCCACCATGTCCATGAGTCTTTTATCTATGTCTGTGTCTTTATTACTGTTCTGCAAATAGGTCCATTAGTACCATTTTTTTTTTTTTTAGATTTCACATATATGTTTTAAAATATGGTATTTGTTTTTCTCTTTCTGACTTACTTCATTCTGTATAACAGGCTCTAGGTCCATCCATCTCACTAGAACTGATTCAGATTTGTTCCTGTTAATGGCTGAGTAATAATATTCCATTGTATATATGTATCACAATTTTCTTTATTCATTCATTTGTCAGTGGATGTCTAGGTTGCTTCCATGTCCTGAAATATAGTGGCTTTATAAACATTGGGGTGCATGTGTCTTTTTGAATTATGATTTCCTCAGGGTATATGCATGGTAGTGAAATTTTCTGGGTCATATGGTAGTTTTATTTCTAGTTTTTAAAGGAAAACTGATTCATTCTTATTCCTTAATTCACCATATCTCTATGCAGTATATTGTGCATAGAGTGTATTATACCTTGGATTCTATTTTAAACATTGTAAATACTGAGAAAGGTAGATAGATCTGCACCCATGAACATGAGGTAGACAGAGAGCTGTAAATAAAATGAACAATAATTGAATGTTAACCTCATATAATGACATTTTACAAAGAAAATAAATCCAAATCAAGAAATATTTCATTTATATTTTCAGTCATTTATTAATTAGTTCTTTCATATAGTAAATATTATCTGATAGCTATATTCTAATTTTTAAGAAATACCAGAGAACAAGATTTTTGACATCAATCTGAACTAGAAACATTGTACTTTCACTTTAAAATGGTGGTAAAAATTATGAAAATTATTGGCCTTTCCTTTATTAACTTAATATAATATTCTTGAAGTAATAGTCATGCATGTAGTTTATGAGCCTTTGGAAGATGCTCTAGATAATCTCTAGAAACTAGCTAACTTCCATTCACTCAAGATAAATAATGCTAAATTCACATGATTTCCCATTTTGTTAGAACTCCTGGAGAACAGAAACTTCCATGGGTAAAATGCAATTCAAATTTTTCTGTCACAGCAATACATCTGACTGTGTGTGTGTTCATTCACTCAGTTGTGTCTGACTGTTTGCCAACGCCATGGACTGTAACTTGCCAGACTCCTCTGTCCATGGAATTTTCCAGGCAAGAATACTAAAGTGGGTTGCCATTTCCTTCTCCAGGGGATCTTCTTGATCCAGGGTTTGAACCTGTGTCTCCTGTATCTTCTGCAGATTCTTTATCACGAATACTCCTGGGAAGCCACATCTGACAATATCTTTTGCAAATACATGGTGGTTAGGAAATGTATTGAATGATAGGGTTGTTGATATTTAGTGATATTTGCTTTAAACACATGTCTACTATGTGTTATAAATAATTCTATAATTTTCTAATAGAATGTGACTAGCTAGTCTACTGGCGACTTCACTTTCACTTTCATGCATTGGAGAAGGCAATGGCAACCCACTCCAGTGTTCTTGCCTGGAGAATCCCAGGGATGGGGGAGCTTGGTGGGCTGCCGTCTATGGGGTCACACAGAGTCGGACATGACTGAAGTGATGCAGCAACAGCAGCTAGTCTACACTCTTACCTGTTGGCTGAATGTTTCCATTGATATTTCTGATAAAGTTTTAGAAGTGAAGATATGTAAGTGGGGTGCATAACTGAAAATAATGACAAACCTAATAATAAAAGTGATGCCAACTGACAGAGACACATTAGTCTGAAAGCAATGAAACAAAAGCAAGCAAAAACAAATTTCAAGTTCTGTTTAAATTCATAATATTAGCTGCATGAGAATGAGGTGACTTGGCTACAGTGCAGATGGCAAAGTTCTGGGACTTCCATTTGATGGAAACCATAAAATAAGCCAATAGCGTTATGTTGCTATGGCATCCCACTCCAGTACTCTTGCCTGGAAAATCCCATGGACGGAGGAGCCTGGTAGGCTGCAGTTCATGGGTCTCTAGGAGTTGGACATGACTGAGCGACTTCACTTTCACTTTTCACTTTCACAAATTGAAGAACTGGCAACCCACTCCAGTATTCTTGCTGGAGAATCCCAGGGATGGGGGAGCCTGATGGCTGCCGTCTATGGGGTTGCACAGAGTTGACATGACTGAAGCGACTTAGCAGCAGCAGCTGTTAGAAAAATAGACTGCACAATTGTTAAGTTGCATTAATGAAATATTATGTCTAGGACAATAAAGGGAATAGAGAAAACAATTTTACCAAATACTGTTCTAGTAAGATAACTTATGGAATAAAGTGTCAAAATCCTTCCATTATACTTTAAGCTAGATTTTCCAATCAGAGTACATTCAGAGGACAGAGAATTCTGAAAATTCAATCTTTTGAGACAAGACTGAGAGAATAAGAATATTTTTTTCTGTAGGAGAAAAGTCCAGGATATTTTCAGAGTTCTTTGGTCTACATGGGAAGCTTTCATGTTGAAGAGGCCAGAGAAAATTTGGTGAACTAGAAAGTTAATCTAAAATATTAGTGTGAAATTAAATGGATTGAATATTTTTGTCCAAGATGAGGAATAAAAATAGTTACCAAAACAAATCTAACATGTGATGAAGAACCCTTTAAAATAGAGTCATTTAATCCAAAATCTTTATCTCAGAGTGGATTTTGGGGTCAGACGGCATACTAGTTATTTACCATTGCATAAAAAATCACTGTGGAAGGTGACTGCCAGCCATGAAATTAAAAGACACTTACTCCTTGGAAGAAAGCTATGACAAACCTAGATGGTGTATTAAAAAGCAGAGGCATCATTTTTCAAACAAAGATCCATACAGTCAAAGCTGTCATTTTTCCAGTAGTTATGCATGGATGTGAGAGTTGGACCATAAGAAGGCTGTGGTGGTTGGTGTTTAATTGCTAAGTCGTGTCTGACTCTTGCAACCCCATGGACTGCAGCCCACCAAACTCCTCTGTCTTTGGGATTCTCCAGGCAAAAATATAGGAGTGGGTTGCCATTTCCTTCTCCAGGGCATCTTTAGCAACAAAGATAGCAATAAAGAATTGATGCTTTTGAACTGTGATGCTGGAGAAGATTCTTCAGAGTCCCTTGAACAGCAAGGAGATGAAACCAGTCAATCCTAAAGGAAATTAACCCTGATTGGAAGGACTGGCTGGAAGACTGGCTGGAAGGACTGGTGCTGAAGCTGAAGTTCTAGTAATTTGGCCAACTGGTGCAAAGAGCCAACTCATTGCAAAACAACAACAACAAACAAACAAACAAAAAAACAAAAACCCTGATGCTGGGAAAGATTGAAGGCAAGAAGAGAAGGGGGTGACAAAGGATGAAATGGTTGGATGGAACCACTGACTCAATGGACGTGAGTTTGAGCAAACTCAAGGAGATGTAATAAAGGACAAGGAAACCTGGTATGCTGCAGTTCATGGGTGGCAAATAATCGGACATAATTTAGCAACTGAACAACATTACCCCCAAACTTAGTGAAAACAAATTTTATTTCAGTAATCCTTTGATGGGTCAGGAACTCAGAGTGCTTGCACAGGCAGTTTTCACTTGGGGTTTGTCATGTAGAATTTTGGTTTCCTTACGGTATATGCTCAGTAGTGAGATTGCTGGGATTATACACATCTGAACCCACTGCAATCATAGGAAAGGTCTGTATTGACTGAATCCTAGGACTGGATGTCCAGGATGACTTGCTAACCTGGCTGGCAGGTTTTGTTGGCAACTGGCTGGAAGCATGGTTGGGGACTGCCAACTGGAGTATGTACACGGGGCCTTAATTTCCTCACTTGATGGTTGATTCCAGGGTAGTTGGACTTCATACATAGTGATTCAGGAATATCAAAACATGTGTCCCACTGCACAAGAGAAGCCACATTACCCCTTGTGGTGTAGCCTCAGAAGTTATGCAGCATCACATTTTCACTGCTCTAGGTGGTGTTTGTGAGTCAGAGCCTACATGGATGCACAAGAGGAGAATACAGAGCCTGTTTTTGATGGAGGGACTTCCCTAGTGGCTCAGATGATGAAGAATCTGCACGAGACCCGGATTCAATCCCTGCATTGGGAGGATCCCCTGGAGAAGGAAATGGCTACCCACTTCAGTATTCTCTCCCAGAGAATTTTAATGGCCAGAGGAGCCTGGCAGGTCTGTGGGGTCACAAAGAGTTGGACAGGAGTGCCCAAAATTTGTGGACACAAAACTGCCAGATTAACCTCCTAAGTAACTTCAAACTTGGAGTTTATGATTTTATGAATCTGTTTGGCTAGGTGGTAAGATTTTAAGAAAAATAGGGAATTTTTATATCTTTTAAAAATTCACAGTTGAGAGTTGGGCTTTCTTGAAATTATTCATTGGTGTTATCACATGAAAGATTTTTAGATTTATATTTACATACACACCAGGGATATTATTAGAAATATACAGCTACAATTATAAGATCTCCCAAATAATTTATTTGAAATTATGACTATAAATATGTAAGTAATGCTCTAAAGCAATTTTTTAAAACCAGAGAGTTTGACTAGTTTAAGTCAGTGGAAGGACCACGATTAGACAGGCATGTAATTGACAAGCTCAGAAAATTTGAGGATTCTCTACTAGTCTTATTGAATAGAAACAGGTACTAGGAATTAAAAAAAAATAAACAAAACTTGAATGTAACCACAGTGTTTTGGTGACATGAACTTGGGGTGTTGTGTTTTATAGGTCTATAGAACTATGCTCATGAGGATGAAAATCTAATCCTTAGCAGAATCTCAATTGAATAACCACTGAAGACAGTGTATATGTGCTAATTCCAATCACTCATCTTGTTAACTCCTAAGACCCAGCACTCACTATTGCTTGCATTCGCCCTTTGGTGTGCCATTTGGGCCTCCTGAGATCTGACCTGGACACCCTTATTTTACTTCCACTAGTATAACCAGATTATATGCATTCTGTCCACTTCCTAATGGCATCTGACCTCAGACCCAAATATGGTTTTGTCTTGGTTTTCTAACTAGATGCTGACAAACTTACCTACTCTCATCAATAGGCTGGGCTCCATCTATTTTAATTTACTTTTCTGAGATTTTAGCAAAGGGATTTATACTTAAAAAAAAACAAAACTAGAGGAAGGACATCTATGCTTTCACAGAGTAGCCTCTAAGTAACTGTAAAATTTTGATAGAGCTAGTCATCATCTTTTCTTGATATTTCCTCCCATTCTTTTTCTCTTTTGTTACAATGAAAGAAAATAGAATGGAAACTGAAGACATGCTTTCTCCTGCTACTATTTTCCACATTGATTCAAGCTTTCATTTTCTTCTTCCATAACTGATTAGCACTTGTTGGAAAATATTTCCGCATATAAAACTGTTACTTTATTGTTGCATGTCTAAGTAAAGAGATATTTTGTATCTCCCAAAGTAGATTCAGACACTATTTAAAAAAAAAAAGATTACATTTAGCAAATGTGATCTGCTATTCTGTCTAGCAAATACTCTGTGTATGTTGACTTCCAGTTTTATTTCAAATCCAACCTCCATTCACCAGGCCAAAATAAGAGATTTCTGTGTGACAAGAAGCACCTACTACAGCTTGCATTAAAAACAAAAAACCAAACCAGATTCTTTTATATCATGAAATATCGGTTCAAACAGAAGTGCCTCTTTGTATCTAAAATGTGAAGAATTATAAGGGCCAAAATGGCAGACATCAATGGCTCCATGGATGGGAATTAATAAATAGTACTTTGGATAAAATAAAATGCTTTGTTTCTTATTTCATTCTTTATCTTTTTTTTTTTTCTTTGAAAAATGAAAACAGACTTATGTACAACAAAACTGGCCAAACAATCCTTGCAAAAGCACAAACCTGCTGTTTACACCAATACACTTCCCAGTGGAGTGGTTTGTGCTCCCAGGCTGACTTTAAACTGCTTCAGACCTTTCATGTAAGGCCCAGTTTGTGGAAACCCCACCAATTTTTCCAGATGGATTAACCCATCCAGGTATACCACTCAGTGCTCAGAACACATTTGGCCAAAGTCTGCAAAGTCTGGTCAATAGATTTTTTTTTTTCTTTTGGAAACTGAAGCAAAGATGGAAATATGGTTTTATTTTTTATGCCAAAATTTTCCTTGAAAAGTCAGAGTTTACTGCTGTAATATGTCCAGTGATGGATAAGAATGCAAAACAAGGTAGCCTGTTCTTCAGCAATATATGTGCTGTTATTATGGCATTTGGTGGTACATATGCTGTATTGTTCTTTATCCATTACTGGCAGTTAGGATAATTCTATCACCATAGCCAAAAGAATGTCAAAAAAGTGGATGCAGAACAGGTTCTCATGAGGTCATTCTTGCGCAGTAAGTTGTGGTGCTGGACTGGACTCCAGAATGACTACTAAGGATACTTGGTTACTTTGGACAGGTTAACAGTTTCCCATTCTCATTGGTCTCAGGGCGTCTGGTTATGAACCCAAAACTTGAGTTGTGGTGCTCCATGGTAAGAGGTAATTGCAAAGATGAGAATAAATGTTAAAACTTCTCTAACTAGAAACAGTTTTTGAATCTGGTGGTAATGTAAACAGAATGTTTTCAGAACATTTAGATGAATTGAAGGAACAACAAAAAACAACATGTTAACTTTCACATACTTTACAAGAGATCAGCAAGAAGTCTAATATTTATCCGTGGAAAAAGAAAGGAAAAGATATTTTTGAACCAGTGGCAATTAGGTCCTGACAAATTTAAAAAATTCTCTGAAAAAGAATAAATCTTCTTTGCAGAAAATTAGCATATAAATAAAGCACATATAGTAAGAAAGAAAACAACAAATGTAAAAACAAGCAAACCATTATCCTATATCAAATGAGAATTGCTTATATATATATATATACACATATACATATATCCATCAAAGTTTTTATGCACATATATTCAATAAACAGTACTTTAAAAATGTGTTTGTGTGTGTGCTCCAGTTATATCTGACTCTTTGTTACCCCCGTGGACTGAGGCCCACAAAGCTCCTCCGTCCATGAAATTTTCCAGGCAAGAATACTGGAGTGGGTTGCCCTTTTCCTACTCCATGGGATCTTTTCAACCCAGGGATCGAACTTATATGTCTTGTCTCTCCTTCATTGGCAGGCGGATTCTTTACCACTACGCCACCTGGGAATCACTTAAAAAATAAGTGGATTTAATTTTATACTATATCTTATGCATCTTTTTCATTTAATAAAAATAGTTTTCCTAATTACATTGTTTTTTTTTTTTTTTGGTTATATGGCATTTCATCACAAAGATACAGAGAATCCATTTTTTTTAAAAATAAGGACCTAAGGTTGAGTATTTTTTTTAAAAAGTTAATAAACATTACTGTGGTAAGCAAGTTTGAGATTAAGCTTTACATAACTAACTTAATTTTTCTCCTTAGGAAAAATTCCGCAAAGTATAAAGGCTTCCAGTGAGTCTCCACTGCTAATAAGATAAAGACAGGTTTTCTTGCTCTGGCCTGTATTTCCCTTACTCTCTAAACTCTAGCCACATTGGCCAGACTGAGTTCCCCAGTGAGGAGAACAAGGAGCAGATCTGATTGGAGCAAAGTCAATTCACAGTGGTTATGAAATGTGAGTGAGAAATAAATCTGTTGGTTCAAACCACTGAGATCTTAGAGTTATTTGTTACAGTCACATAGGAAAGTTTACACTGATTGATACTCTAGCCTTTACATTTTACATTTCCTTTTCCTTGTATTATTTGTACATGTTACTACATTTACCAGTTACTTCCTTTCCTTACCTAGTAAACATTTCCTTACTCAATGCTTTATAGCTAGCTGCACAGTAGGAAATTTTTGCCAGAAATCTGGCACTGCTCAACTTACCTTTAGTATGGCACTTTTAAATTCATATAACTATATTTCAGTGTTTGTCAAAATTGTGATTTATATCATACTGTTGTTAGTATAGGGCTTCCCTGGTGGCTCAGATGGTAAAAAATCTGTCTGCAGTTTAGGGAGACTCGGGTTTGATCCCCGAGTCTGGAAGATCCCCTGGAGGAGGGCATGGCAACCCACTCCAGTATTCTTGCCTGGAAAAAGTCCATGGACAGAAGAGCCTGGTGGGCTATAGTCCATGGGGTTGCAAAGAGTCGGACATGACTAAGTGATTAACAAGCACACACTTGTTAGCATATTTATTTTTTGTAATGTCTGTCCTGTACATAAACACTGTGAGAGGTACATATCTTACAATGTGCTTGGGACATAGCAGATTCTCGATAAGTTCATTTAAGTAATGAATGAATAAATGCCAAGATCATTTCTAAACTTCATCATGGTCTTAGCCCAATTGATGGCCTGAAAGATCTCAGACCAAATTGCACAAAAGTGACAATTCTCTATAACCTATATAAACAGATTCCCAGTTTTAGAGGCCAAAAAGATATCAGTGCTCATTGTTTTAAATTTAATTGTAAAACTTTTTTCTAAAAACTTTCATTGGCTATTTATACTTCTAGTGGCCTATGCATTTTCTATGCACAATGTGAGTTGGATTTCTATGCTTACCAAGAGGGTTAAGTTCAACTTTGTCTGCTCTGTAGACATTGAATGCTCTCTTTTGCTCTCTGTAGTCTCTTCTTCCTTTGAAACATTCTAGGAGTGGCAAGTTGACTGAACTTGAGAATATTAAAGAATTAATATTAATTAATAAATTAAATTATTTATATATTTGTAATATATTTAAATATATTTAATTAATTTCAAACACATTAATATTTAATTAATATTAAATATTAAGTGAACAATGCAAACAAATAGAGGAGAGCAATAAAATGGACAAGACTAGAAACCTCTTCAAGAAAATTGGCGGATACCAAGGGAACATTAAATACAAAGATGGGCAAAATAAAGGACAGAAATGCTATGGACCTAACAGAAGCAGAATATATTAAGAAGAGGTGGCAAGAAAACACAGAAGAACTACACACAAAAAATCTAATGACCTGGATAACCATGATGGTGTATTACTCTCCTAGATCCAGACATCATGGAGTGCGAAGTCAAGTGGGCCTTAGGAAGTATGACTACAAACAAAGCTAATGAAGGTGATGGCATTACAGCTAATCTATTTCAAATCCTAAAGAATGATGGCTGTGAAAGTGCTATATATGTCAGCAAGTTTAGAAAACACAGCAGTGGCCACAGGACTGGAAAAGATCAGTTGTCATTCCAATCCCAAAGAAGGGCAGTGCCAAAGAATGTTCAAAATACTGTTCAGTTGTGCTCATTCCACATGCTATCAAGGTAATGCTAAAAATCCTTCAAGCTAGGCTTCAACACGGAGAAGGCAATGGCAACTCACTCCAGTATTCTTGCCTGGAAAATCCCATGGACAGAGAAGCCTGGTAGGCTGCAGTCCATGGGTTGCAAAGAGTCGGACATGGCTGAAGCGACTTAGCAGCAGCAGCAGCAGGCTTCAACGGTACATGAAATGAGAACCTCCAGATGTACAAACTGGATTTAGAAAAGGCAGAGGAACCAAAGATCAAATTGCCAACATCTGTTTGGATCATAGAGAAAGCAAGGGAATTCCAGAAAAAGGTTTGCTTCTGCCTTTTTGGAAAATTCTGAAAGAGATGGGAAAACCAGATCACCTTACCTGCCTCCTGCAAAACCTGTATGAAGGTCAAGAAGTAATTGTTAGAACTGGACATGGAATAATGGATTGGTTCCAAATTAGGAAAGGAGTACATCAAGGCTGTATATTGTTACCCTGCTTATTTAACTTCTATTCAGAGCACATCATGCAAAATGCCAGGCTGGGATGAAGCTGGAATCAAGTTTGCCTGAAGAAATATTAGTAACCTCAGATATGCAGATGATACCACCCTAATGGCAGAAAGCAAAGAGGAAATAAAGATCCTCTTGATGAAGGTGAAAGAGGAGAATGAAGAAACTGGCTTAAAACTCAACATTCAAAAACCTAAGATCATGGCACCTGGTCCCATCAATTCACAGCAAATAGATGGGCAAACAACTTTGAATAGCAACAGACTTTATTTTCTTGGGCTCCAAAATCACTGTGGACTGTCACTGCTGCCATGAAATTAAAAGACACTTGCTCCTTGGAAGAAAATCCGTGACAAACTTAGACAGCATATTAAAAAGCAGAGATATTACTTTGCAGACAAATGTCTGTACAGTCAAAGCTATCGCTTTTCCAGTAGTCATGTATGGTTGTGAGAGTTGGACCATAAAGAAGGGTGAGCACTAAAGAATTGATGCTTTTTTTTTTTTTAAACCTGTGGCGGATTCATGTTGATGTATGTCAAAGCCAATACAATACTGTGAAGTAATTAACCTCCAATTAAAATAAATAAATTTATATTAAAAAAAAGAATTGATGCTTTTGAACTGTGATGTTGGAGAAGAGTCTTGAGTTCCCTTGCACTGCAAGGAGATCAAAGCAGTGAATCCTAAAAGAAATCAACCCTGAATATTCACTGGAAGGACTGATGATGAAGCTGAAGCTCGAATACTTTGGCCACCTGCTGCGAAGAGCTGTATTGTTTGAAGAGACCCTGATGCTGGGAAAGATTGAAGGCAGGAGGAGAAGGGGACAACAGAGGATCATATGGTGGATGGCATCACTGACTCAATGGACATGAGTTTGAGCAAGCTCTGGGAGATGGCGAAGGACACGGAAACCTGGCCTGCTGCAGTTCATGTGGTTGCAAGGAGTTGAAAACGACTGAGCAATTGAGCAACAGAAAATCAGCTAGTAATAAAGTAACATTTTGATTCCATTCTACTAATTTTCCTTCTTCGGTGTCCTCAGAAATTCTTCAGGGAAGTCTACATGACTTGGTAGAACAAGATTTGGACATTCTAGAGTCTATGGCTATGAAGCCATCATTAAGTCACTGATTCTTTTGAATTCTGACACAACACATCTTACCTAGATATGGATCTCCCTGCAAAACTAATTAAATACAGTAATATATGCAGACTCGAAGCCATAGAAATTATAGCCCAATCCCAATACAGCCTAATTTTGCTTTTTTACCTTCTCTGGATGCAGAGAATTCAAAGCGTGAATAAAAATTCATTAAAAATAAATTTATCCATGCTCTGTGGTACCTACTTTTTAGCAAATTGTGTCCTTTCTTTCCTTAAGGGTTCATTCTGTATGTATGACTTATGAAAGGATTAGTCCTCTAACTGTTTACATCTTTAGCCTTGTGACATAGATTCTGTTCTAGATCTGTGGCAAAAGTTAATTTCACATGCAGTCTGCTTCCTAAGGGAAATGCTAACGTTTTTGATCATAAAATGTATACATATTCTTCCTACATTTGATCCTAACATCTGCCTGAAAATCCCAGTGGAACACCCTTTGCAATGCTGACCTTCATGTTGCTCTCCAGAGAAGAAAAGGAAACTTTTCCTTTTTTTTTTTTGTCTAACCCTTGTAATCTTTTTCCTCTAGAATTTAGCTTGGTTCAAATAATTGCTCTGTTTCATCAAAGTAAACAGAATTTCCAGATTTAGGCTATTCTCTCTGTTATACAGATATATTGAAAGAATTGTTAATGAATACCCCATATATTTTGTGTGTTGTTGCAGAAAGCAGATACCTGTGAAGAGGAGTGACACTAGAGTTCATCAGATTCATTCAGCTGTCTCAGTATGTGAATGAGTTTGCCTGCCACATCACAAACACAATATCATTTGCTTCAGGTTTGACTAGTCCACAATATATTACTGCTCTATGTACCACACACATGTGTCACAGATGATCACTTTTAATTTCAGAGCTCAAATGTAATAAATTCAGCACATTAATATTTGGTTAAGATTGAGTGCTGGGAGGCTACTAAGGAAAACCATCATTCAAGTTCATTTCTAACCAAGCAGTTGTAATTCCATTGCTACAAAATAAACCTTTGCCATGTCTCCTCCTCAGCCTCACAGCACTTTTTCTATGTAAGACATAAATCAAATCCACACATTAACATTTGCTTACAAGCTGTGCAAAAGAACTGAAGGCTTTGGATTTTGTTAAAATAGACATTTCAAGGAGATATTCTACTAGTTATATGAGCATGTCCTGGATTTCTTTTTTCCCTTTGTTTGATTTTATTTATGTTTTATTGAATTCAGTGGAAGACACTCAAATTATCAGCAGGAATTCCAGTGCAATCACTATGTTGATGGACCTGATGTTAGAGGCTTGGAAGAAAGTTTGATTTCTGTACTTGGGCCAAGAAAGGAGACTCTTAAGTGGTGGGGTGATTAAAAAAAAAAATCAAATCAAGTTAGAAAAACTATCATAGCGACTCCCATCCATCCTTTATTGCAATCCACCCATTTTCTTCTTTCTTTCTCTCCCATTTAGAACTTATATTCCAAACTTTATTATTTCAGTAATAACCTTTCCAATAGGGCACCTACTTACTCTTCTTTTACCATAATGATCTAGTAATATCTAGGTATTTAGATATCGACTAATAGTTGACATTATTGACTTTATGTTTTATTTTCTTTGTGCTTGCCCTTGAACAGATAAATATTGCAGACATGTTTTACTAGGTCATGAGTTACACATTCCCGATCACGAGTCTCAGTAGTTCCTTCACAGGCTCAGCCTGGTTGTTATAGTTTATGATCAGCTTGCTTGTACTTTCTAAGATGACCACAACAAACCTTCTCCACTCTTCCTCACTGTCTAGCTCTTCTCCTTCAGCCTCAGAAGATATCACATCCTGTGCAGGTATCATCCTTTCACCCAGCTTTTTTATCCCATCTTTTCTAGCCATTTCCATAATTGTAACTATTTAACCCTTTCTCCCTTGAATACTTAGCTACTTACCCATACATGGATCCTTTCTATTGTCCTTCAGGCAGTTGTATAGACTGTGTAGATTTATAGACTCTCTGCTCTAATCCACTGATCTGTTCATTTTTGCAGCAATACCACACTAGTTTAGTTTCAGTATCTTTATTAGAAGCCTTGCTATCTGGTGGTACAAGTTCCCTAGCATAAGGTTTTCTTGGCTACTTTGAATTTTCTTATAAATTTCAGACTAAATTTGTTAACTTATACGCATACAAAAACCACATATCACACTGACAAGTGACACACGTGTCAATGTACATGTCACATGCATTACTGTTGGGATTTTTGTTGTGATTGCATTAAATCTATAGATTTTCTTGGGAATGGTTTGCACATTTACAGTATTGAATCTTTCCATCCACAGGCACAAAATAGCTCTCCATTATTAAGTACATCTTTAAAGTCTCTGAGTGAAAATTTTATCATTGTTTTTCTAGAAATCTTGCATATCTTAAGTTAGATTTATGTTTTAGTATTTTTAATTGAAAGTAGTATCTTTTAATTTTATCTCTATTGATTATAAACAAATACAATTTCATGTTGTATGTTAATTTGCAGTCACTGACATTCTGAAATTCTATCATTTATTTAAACAATTCATTAGTAGTGTCTTCAGTTTTTCTACATATATCATTGTTAATAATGGCACTTTTTTCTCTAATCCCAATTGCTTTCTTTCTTGTTCTTCCTTCCTTTTCCCTCCACTCTTTCTATCCTCTTTCTTTCTAGAACTTAAGAAATACTAGCAGTTTTGAGAACTTGAGAACGAGCCTAGCAATTTTGTATTTATAAATATATTTTTCACTTACCGAGGGCTCTGGAAACTGAAAAAGTTTAAGGACGCACAAATTTTTTTGTTTCACCTCTGAATTTGAGAACCTTCTCAAGTTCTCAAAATTGCTAGTACTTCTTAAGTTCTAGAAAGAAAGAGAAGGATAGAAAGAATGGAGGGAAGAGAAAGGAAGAAAGAACAAAAAAGAAAGCAACTGGGATTAGAGAAAAAAGTGCTATTATTAACAATGACATATGTAGAAAAACTGAAGACACTACTAATGAATTGTTTAAATAAATGATAGAAGAATAACCAATTTTGAAGTGTTTATTTTTCAATGATTAAGGAAGTAACAATATCTAGATGAACAAACATGGCAAAGTGTTAGCAAGTGGTGTTTTTTTGGTGGATGATAGAATGCTTATTGTACTATTTTCTTTCTGCTTATGTTTGAAATTTTCACAATAAAATCTAAAAACACATAAATGGATTAGTTGTTCTATTAAAGACAAAAGTTGACATTTTGAAAAAAAGCTATAAGATGTTTATAAAATACCCACCTAGCAAATATGTGGACAGTTTGAAATAAAAGATAGGAAGATAAAAATCTTACTCATGCAAATATAAACCAAAAGAAAATGAAATAGTCATTGAAGTATCAAATACAGATTTTAATAGTAACAGGGTCAACTCACAAGGTAAAGATAGGATAATTCTAAGTGTGAAAAGCAGAATTAATGTGTACATCTTTTCCTTTAGGCACCATTTTCAGAGTAAGGAATTGGTGTATTAGATAGTTGTCAAGGTAGTATGTGGAGTCTTCTGGTTCACTTTACATCATTGTATCATTATGTACTCATGAACTTTTAGATATTCAAATTGTATGAATTATAGGTAGGATTATTTTTTAATTTATTTATTTTTCAATTGAAGAATAATTGCTTTACAGATTTTTGTTGGTTTCTGACATATATCAGCATGAATCAGCCATAGGTATACATATGTCCCTTGGTTCTTAAACCTACCTCTCATCTCCCTCCCCATCCCATCCCTCTAGGTTGTTATAGAGCCCCTATTTCAGTCCCCTGATTCATAAGCAAATTCTCATTGGCTGTGGAAAATTCTTAAAGATATGAGAACACCAGACCATCTGAGCTGCCTCCTGAGAAATCTGTATGCAGGTCAAGAAGCAACAGTGAGTACTGGACATGGAACAACAGACTGTTTCCAAATTGGGAAAGGAGTACGTCAAGGCTGTATATTGGCATCCTGTTTATTTAACTTATATGCAGAGTACATCATGAGAAACACTGGACTGGATGAAGCACAAGATGGAATCAAGATTGCTGGGAGAAATATTAATAACCTCAGATATGCAGATGACACCACCCTCATGGCAAAAATTGAAGAGAACTAAAAAGCCTCTTGATGAAAGTGAAAGAGGAGAGTGAAAAAGTTGGCTTAAAACTCAACATTCCAAAAACGAAGATCATGGCATCTGGTCCCATCACTTTATGGTAAATAGATGGGAAAACAATAGACACAGTGACAGACTTTATTTTTTTGGATTCCAAAATTACTGCAGGTGGTGACTGCAGCCATGAAATTAAAAGATGCTTGCTCCTTGGAAGAAAAGTTATGAGCAACCTCAGTTCAGTTCAGTTGCTCAGTCGTGTCCAACTCTTTGTGACCCCATGGACTGCAGCACCCCAGTCCTCTGTGTCCATCACCAACTCCCAGAGTTTACCCAAACTCATGTCCCTTGAGTTGGTGATGCTATCCAACCATTTCATCCTTTGTCGTCCCCTTCTCCTCCTGCTTTCAAACTTTCCCAGCATCAGGGTCTTTTCAAATGAGTCAAGTGGCCAAAGTACTGGAGTTTCAGCTTCAACATCAGTCCTTTCAATGAACACTCAGGACTGATCTCCTTTAGGATGGACTGGTTGGATCTCCTTGCGAGTTGGTCATAATTTTCCTGCCAAGGAGTAAGTGTCTTTTAGTTTCAAGGCTGAATTTACCATATGCAGTGATTTTGGATCCCCCCAAAATAAAGTCAACCACTGTTTCCACTGTTTCCCCACCAATCTAGACCACATATTAAAAAGCAGAGACATTACTTTGCCAACGAAGGTCCATCTAGTCAAAGCTATAGCTTTTCCAGTAGTCATGCATGGATGTGAGACTTGGGCTATTAAGAAAGCTGAGCGCTGATGAATTGATGCTTTTGAACTGTGGTGTTGGAGAAGACTCTTGAGAGTCCCTTAGACAGCAAGGAGACCCAACCAGTCCATCTTATAGGAGATGAGTCCTGAATATTCATTGGAAGGACTGATGCTGAAGCTGAAACTCCAATACTTTGGCCACCTGATATGAAGAACTGACTCCTTGGAAAAGACCCTGATGCTGGGAAAGATTGAAGGTGGGAGGAGAAGGGGACTCCAGAGGATGAGATGGTTGGATGGCATCACCTAAGCAACGGACATGGGTTTAAGTATGCTCCAGGAGTTGGTGATGGACAGGGAAGTCTGGCGTCCTGCAGTCCATGGGGTCACAAAGAACTGGATACAACTGAGAGACTGAACTAAACTGAACTGATCTAATTTACATATGGTAATATAAATTTCCATGTTACTCTCTCCATATATCTCACCCTTTCTTTTCTCCCTCAACCTATTCCTTAGTGTGTTCTCTGTGTCTGTTTCCATTGCTGCCCTACAAGTACTTTCGTGAGTACCATCTTTCTATTCCATATATATGTATTAGTATGCAATATTTGTCTCTTTTTCTGACTTACTTCACTCTGTATAGATAAGGTTATTTTTGATGCTCTAATTATCTCAAATTTGGCTAATGTGAGACTCTCTAAATGTTTGATTCTTTCATATATAGTAAAATGTAAGTTGCTTGGACATTTCAGTCAATTATCACCTTCTATGCTTTATATTTTTGCCAGTTTAAAAATGTTTTTGCTCCTCCTTCTGTGCCTTTTAGAACTGATTTTTATTTTTTTCAAGAACTTCACCCAACAAATGAGTCCAGAGTTTTATTGCAGGTCAGTCATGTAGGCACAGTGCCCATGTGACTGACCTCAGCTATCGGACTCCAGCTTCTCAGAGGTCAAACCGACATAACAAGACTCAAGGCCTCAGGCATACAAAAACACTGTTATCAAGTGAGATATTCCAAAGGCTCAGAGATTATCTCTTAGGATCCAGTCAAGGGCCAGTTCTGAAGACAGGCCTTTTATGGAATGTGCAAACTGGAGAAGCCCTGATCTGCTGAATTAACTCTTTCTTGCACACTGGCTATGAAAAATAAGTAAAAGTTTAGCCAGAATTTTTACTACCATCTGCCTAGTATCAAAATAATGCTTTATCCCAGAATTGTTAATATACTTCTAAAATCACTCCTCTTTAAAATATGCTTGTGTTGACTAAAAAAAAAGTACAACTTGAGAGTTGCAAGTTTAGTTTTATTTGGGGAAAAATGAGGACTACAGCCCAGGAGGCAGCCTCTCAGATAGCTCTGAGATACTGCTCCAAAGTGGCAGTGGGGGAAGGTCAACATATAAGGTTTTGGTGAAGGGAGAGTTCAGTACCATGAAATACTCATTTTGCAAACAGCTTTTTTTTGTTAGTCATGAGGATCTGATGTCACCATGAAGGGATTTAGTGTTTCTCTGGACATGAGGAGATGCAAGGATTGAGATCATAAAATTTGTTCCTAAGGAAGGGGCGGGGGGGCGGTCCCAAGATGGCAGAGGAATAGGATGGGGAGACCACTTTCTCCCCTACAAATTCATCAAAAGAACATTTAAGCTCTGAGTAAATTCCACAAAACAACATCTGAATGCTGGCAGAGGACATAAGGCACCCAGAAAAGCAGCCCATAGTCTTCAAAAGGAGGTAGGAAAAAATATAAAAGACAAAAAAAGAGACAAAAGAGGTAGGGACGGAGCTCCGTCCCAGGAAGGGAGTCTTAAAAAGAGAGAAGTTTTCCAAACACCAGGAAACACTCTCATTGCTGAGTCTGTGGTGAGTCTT
This sequence comes from Capra hircus, assembly GCF_001704415.2. NCBI lineage: Eukaryota > Metazoa > Chordata > Mammalia > Artiodactyla > Bovidae > Capra > Capra hircus. The sequence continues at coordinate 19,781 of NW_017205343.1, forward strand.
GGAAACACAGAGGGCAACATAACAGGGAGGAAAAATAAATAAATAATTAAAACCCACAGATTACGAGCCCAACGGTAACTCCCCCAGCAGAGAAGCAGCGCAGACGCCTGCACCCGCCACTAGCAAGTTGGGGCTGGGCAGGGAGGTGCGGGTTGCATGCCCTAGAGTAAGGATCTGGCCTGAATGCCCCGAGGGCAATCTGAGTGAACTAACTTGGGCTAGCAGACCAGACTGTGGGATAGCTACCACTTTAAAAGCCCTAAGACACCACCAGGCCCATGCACAGAACAGAGGACTGAACAGAACTAGCTGGCTGCAGACCATCCCCCTCTGGTGACAGGCAGCCAGAGCCGGAAGGAGGCAATTGCAGCCCCTGAGAAACATTATCTACCAAACTGCAAGCAGGCTTCTTTGCTAACTAAGACTTCTTGGGGTTCTGGACAGTCAACATCTGCCTGCGAAGGTGCACTGGTTGTACACGCAGAAAACCAAGTGGCAGGGGTGGGGGAGGCGATAAGTCGCAGTAACCGTGCTCACCAAACACCTCATCACCTGAGCTGCCTGGACCTGGGAAGGGCATAAAACGCAGGCCCAACTGAGTCTGCACCTCTGAGGACTACCCGAGTGCCTGAACCTGAGCGGCTTAGACCTGGGAGGTGCATGCATCCCAGGGCCAGACTCAGATGGTTCCTGGTGGAGCAACCTAGAGCCTGAGCAGTGTGGGCAGGGAGGGCACACACACCCTGAGCAGGAGCAGGTCCAGTGTGGCTGAGGCACTATGAGCACACGCCAGTGTTATTTGTTTGCAGTGTCCCTCCCTCCCCACAGCATGACTGAACAAGTGAGCCTAAAAAAAGTATCCACCACAACCCCCTTTGTGTCAGGGCAGAACTCAGACACTGAAGAGACCAGCAAACAGAAGAAGCTAAAACAGAGGGAACCGCCTTGGAAGTGACAGGTGCAATAGATTAAAACCCTATCATTAGTACCGACTACATAGGAAGGGGCCTATAGATCTTGAGAAATATAAGCTGGACCGAGGAACTATCCAAAAATGAACTGACCCTACAATACCCACAACACCAGCAGAGAAAGTCCTAGGTATATTTTTACTATTTTTATAATCATTTTTTAAAAAAACTTTTTTTAATTTTTAAGTCCTCTATTACTCCTTTAATTTTCACTTTTATAACCTACTATTACTTTGCAAAAAAAAACAAACCCTATTTTTTAAAGCAAACTTCATATATATGTATATTTATAATTTTTGTGACTTTGTGTTTTTTTTTTCCTTCTTTTCTTTAATATTGTATTTTTGAAATTCCAAACTCTACTCTAGATTTTTAATCTTTGCTTTTTGGTATTTGTTATTGATTGTGTACCTTTAAGAACCCAATCTTCAGTACCCATTTTCACTTGGGAGCAAGATTACTGGCTTGACTGGCTCTCCCTCCCTTTGGACTCTCCTTTTTCTCCACCAGGTCGCCTCTGTCTCCTCCCTACACCCTCTCTTCTTTACCCAACTCTGTGAATCTCTGTGTGTTCCAGACTGTGGCAAACACTTAGGGAACTGATTACTGACTGGATCTATCTCTCTCCTTTTGATTCTCCCCTTTTATCCTCCTGGCCACTTCTGTCTCCTTCCTCCCTCTTCTCTTCTCTGTATAACTCTGTGAACATCTCTGAGCAGTCCAGTTGTGGAGTGCACACAAGGAAGAGATCATTGGCTAGCTTGCTCTCTCTTCTATTGATTTCACCTCATCTCATTCAGGTCACCTCTAACTCCCTCCTCCCTCTTCTCTTCTCCATGTAACTCTGTGAACCTCTCTGGGTGTCCCTCCATGTAACTCTGTGAACCTCTCTGGGTGTCCCTTACTGTGGAGAAACTTTCATCTTTAACCTAGATGTTTCATCAAAGGTGCTGTATAGAAGGAGAAGTCTTGAGACTACTGTAAAAATAATCTGAAAACCAGAAGCAGGAGGCTTAAGTCCAAATCCTGAAAACACCAGAGAACTTCTAACTCCAGGGAACATTAATTGACAGGAGCTCATCAAACGCCTCCATACCTACACTGAAACCAAGCACCACCCAAGGGCCAACAAGTTCCAGAGCAAGACATACCACACAAATTCTCCAGCAACACAGGAACACAACCCTGAGCTCCAATATACAATCTGTCCAAAGTTACTTCAAAACCATTGTCATCTCATAATTCATTACTGGACACTTCATTGCACTCCAGAGAGAAGAAATCCAGCTCCAGTCACCAGAACACTGACACAAGCTTCCCTAACCAAGAAACCTTGACAAGCCACCTGTACAATCCCACCCACAGTGAGGAAACTCCATAATAAAGAGAACTCCACAAATTCCCAGAATGCAGAAAGACCACCCCAAACTCAGCAATATAAACAAGATGAAGAGACAGAGAAATACCCAGCAGGTAAAGGAACAGGATAAATGCCCACCAAACCAAACAAAAGAGGAAGAGACAGGGAATCTACCTGATAAATAATTCCAAATAATGATAGTGAAAATGATCCAAAATCTTGAAATCAAAATGGAATCACAGATAAATAGTCTGGAGACAAGGATTGAGAAGATGCAAGAAAGGTTTAACAAGGACCTAAAAGAAATAAAAAAGTCAATATATAATGAATAATGCAATAAATGAGATAAAAAACACTCTAGAGGCAATAAATGGTAGAATAACAGAGGCACAAGATAGGATTAATGATGTAGAAGATAGAATGGTAGAAATCAATGAAACAGAGGGGAAAAATGAAAAATGAATTAAAAGAAATGAAGACAATCTCAGAGACCTCCAGGACAGTGTTAGACTCCCCAACATTCAAATCATAGGAGTCCCAGAAGAAGAAGACAAAAAGAAAGACCATGAGAAAATACTTGAGGAGATAATAGTTGAAAACGTCCCTAAAATGGAGAAAGAAATAATCACCCAAGTCCAAGAAACCCAGAGAGTCCCAAACAGGATAAACCCAAGGCAAAACACCCCAAGACACATATTAATCAAATTAACAAAGATCAAACACAAGAAAGCAGCAAGGGAAAAACAGCAAATAAGACACAAGGGGATTCCCATAAGGATAACAGCTGATCTTTCAATAGAAACACTTCAGGCCAGGAGGGAATGGCAAGACATACTTAAAGAGATGAAAGAAAATAACCTACAGCCCAGATTACTGTACCCAGCAAGGATCTCATTCAGATACGAAGGAGAAATCAAAAGCTTTACAGACAAGGAAAAGCTGAGAGAATTCAGCACCACAAAAGCAGCTCTCCAACAAATGCTAAAGGGTATTCTCCAGCCAGGAAACATAAAAAGGGTGTGTAAACTAGAACCCAAAACAATAAATTAAATGGCAATGGGATCATACTTATCAATAATTATCTTAAATGTAAATGGATTGAATGCCCCAACCAAAAGACAGACTGGCAGAATGCATGCAGAAACAAGACCCCTATATATGTTGTCTACTAGAGACCCACCTCAAAACCAGGGACACATACAGACTGAAAGTGAAGGGCTGGAAAAAGATATTCCATGCAAATAGAGACCAAAAGAAAGCAGGGGTAGCAATACTCATATCAGATAAAATAGACTTTAAAACAAAGGCTGTGAAAAGAGACAAAGAAGGACACTACATAATGATCAAAGAATCAACCCAAGAAGAAGATATAACAATTATAAATATATATGCACCCAACATAGGAGCCCCGCAATATGTAAGACAAATGCTAACAAGTATGAAAGGGGAAATTAACAATAACACAATAATAGTGGGAGAATTTAATACCCCACTCACACCTATGGATAGATCAACTAAACAGGAAATTAACAAGGAAACACAAACTTTGAATGATACAATAGACGAGTTAGACCTAACTGATATCTATAGGACATTTCACCCCAAAACAAAGAATTTCACCTTTTTCTCCAGTGCACACGGAACCTTCTCCAGAATAGATCACATCCTGGGCCATAAATCTAGCCTTGGTAAATTCAAAAAAATTGAAATCATTCCAAACATCTTTTCTGACCACAATGCAGTAAGATTAGATCTCCATTACAGGAGAAAAACTATTAAAAATTCCAACATATGGAATCTGAACAACATGCTGATGAATAACTAACAAACCACAGAAGAAATTAAAAAAGAAATCAAAATATGCATAGAAATGAATAAAAATGAAAACACAAAAACCCAAAACCTGTGGGACATTGTAAAAGCAGTGCTAAGGGGAAAGTTCATAGCAATACAGGAATACCTCAAGAAACAAGAAAAAAGTCAAATAAATAACCTAACTCTACACCTAAAGCAACTAGAAAAGGAAGAAATGAAGAACCCCAGGGTTAGTAGAAGGAAAGAAATCTTAAATATTAGAGCAGAAATAAATGCAAAAGAAACAAAAGAGACCATAGCAAAAATCAACAAAGCCAAAAGCTGGTTCTTTGAAAGGATAAATAAAATTGACAAACCATTAGCCAGACTCATCAAGAAACAAAGGGAGAAAAATCAAATCAATAAAATTAGAAATGAAAATGGAGAGATCACAAGAGACAACACAGAAATACAAAGGATCATAAGAGAATATTATCAGCAATTATATGTCAATAAAATGTATGACGTGGAAGAAATGGACAAATTCTTAAAAAAGTACAACTTTCCAAAACTGAACCAGGAAGAAATAGAAAATCTTAACAGACCCATAACAAACATGGAAATGGAAACTGTAATCAGAAGTCTTCAAGCAAACAAAAGCCCAGGTCCAGATGGCTTCACAGCTGAATTTTACCAAAAATTTAGAGAAGAGCTAACACCTATCCTACTCAAACTCTTCCAGAAAATTGCAGAGGAAAATAAACCTCCAAACTCATTCTATGAGGCCACCATCACCCTAATACCAAAACCTGACAAAGATGCCACAAGAAAGAAAACTACAGGCCAATATCACTGAAGAACAGAGATGCAAAAATACTTAACAAAATTCTAGCAATCAGAATCCAACAACACATTAAAGAGATCATACACCATGACCAAGTGGACTTTATCCCAGGGATGCAAGGATTCTTCAATATCTGCAAATCAATCAATGTAAGAGACAATATTAACAAATTGAAAATAAAAGCCATATGATTATCCCAATAGATGCAGAGAAAGCCTTTGACAAAATTCAATGTCCATTTATGATAAAAACTCTCCAGAAAGTAGGAATAGAAAGAACATACCTCAACATAATAAAAGCTATATATGACAAACCCACAGCAAATATTATCCTCAATGGTGAAAAATTGAGAGCATTTCCCCTAAAGTCAGGAACAAGACAAGGGTGCCCACTCTCACCACTATCATTCAACTTAGTTTTGGAAGCTTTGGCCACAGCAATCAGAGCAGAAAAAGAAATAAAAGGAATCCAAATTGGAAAAGAAGAAGGAAAACTCTTACTGTTTGCAGATGACATGATCCTCTACATAGAAAACCCTAAAGACTCCACCAGAAAATTACTAGAGCTAATTAACGAATATAGTAAAGTTGCAGGATATAAAATCAACACACAGAAATCCCTTGCATTCCTATACACTAACAATGAGAAAGCAGAAAGAGAAAGAAAAGAAACAATTTCATTCACCATTGCAATGAAAAGAATAAAATACTTAGGAATATATCTACATAAAGAAACTAAAGACCTGTATATAGAAAAATTGTAAAACACTGGTGAAAGAAATCAAAGAGTACACTAACAGATGGAGAAATATACCATGTTCATTGGATTGGAAGAATCAATATAGTGAAGATGAGTATACTACCCAAAGCAATCTATAGATTCAATGCAATCCCTATCAAAGCTACCAACGGTATTTTTCCACAGAGTTAGAACAAAAAATTTCACAGTTTGTATGGAAATACAAAAACCCTCGAATAGCCAAAGAAATCTTGAGAAAGAAGAATGGAATTGGAGGAATCAACCTTCCTGACTTTAGGCTCTACTACAAAGCCACAGTCATCAAGACTGTATGGTACTGGCACAAAGACAGAAATATAGATCAGTGGAAAAAAATAGAAAGCACAGAGATAAACCCGCACACCTATGGTCACTTTATCTTTGACAAAGGAGGCAAGAATATACAATGGATTGAAGACAATCTCTTTAACAAGTGGTGCTGGGAAAACTGGTCAACCACTTGTAAAAGAATGAAACTAGGACAGTTTCTAACACCATACACAAAAATACACTCAAAATGGATTAAAGATCTAAATGTAAGATCAGAAACTACAAAACTCCTAGAGGAGAACATAGGCAAAACACTCTCTGACATAAATCACAGCAGGATCTTCTATGACCCACTTCCCAGAATATTGGAAAATTAAAAGCAAAAATAAACAAATGGGACCTAATTAACTAAAAGCTTCTGCACAACAAGGAAACTATAAGCAAGGTGAAAAGACAGCCTTCAGAATGGAAGAAAATAATAGCAAATGAAGTAACTGACAACAACTAATCTCTAAAGTGTACAAGCAACTCCTGCAGCTCAATTCCAGAAAAATAAACAACCCAATCAAAAAATGGGCCAAAGAACTAAACAGACATTTCTCCAAAGACATACAGATGGCTAGCAAACACATGAAAAGATGCTCAACATCACTCATTATCAGAGAAATGCAAATCAAGACCACAATGAGGTACCATTTCACGCCAGTCAGAATGGCTGCAGTCCAAAAGTCTGCAAGCAATAAATGCTGGAGAGGGTGTGGAGAAAAGGGAACCCTCTTACAATGTTGGTGGGGAATGCAAACTAGTACAGCCACTATGGAGAACAGTGTGGAGATTCCTTAAAAAACTGGAAATAGAACTGCCATATGACTCAGCAATCCCAGTGCTGGGCATACACACCAAGGATACCAGAATTGAAAGAGACACGTGCGCCCAATGTTCATCAGCACTGTTTATAATAGCCAGGACATGGAAGCAACCCAGATGTCCATCAGCAGATGAATGGATAAGAAAGCTGTGGTACATATACACAATGAAGTATTACTCAGCCTTTAAAAAGAATACCTTTGAATCACTTCTAATGAGGTGGATGAAACTGGAGCCTATTATACAGAGTGAAGTAAGCCAGGAAGAAATACCATACAGTATACTAACACATATATATGGAATTTAGAAAGATGGTAATGATAACCCTGTATGCAAGACAGCGAAAGAGACACAGATGTATAGAAAGCCTTTTGGACTCTGTGGGAGAGGAAGAGGGTGGGATGATTTGGGAGAATGGCATTGAAACATGTATAATATCATATATGAAAATGAATTGCCAGTCCAGGTTCATTGCATGATACTGGGTGCTTGGGGCTGGTGCACTGGGATGACCCAGAGGGATGGTATGGGGAGGGAAGAGGGAGAGGGGTTCATGATGGGGAACACGTGTATACCTGTGGCAGATTCATGTTGATGTATGGCAAAACCAATACAATATTGTAAAGTAATTAACCTCCCAATTAAAATAAATAAAATTTATATTAAAAATAAATTAAATTTAAATAAGTTTAGGGGAGTAGTAGAATTTCCATATATTTTATTTCCTTGAGAAAGAATACTATGAAGTATGAGAAAGAATCTTACAAAGTACAGTTATCACCTTCCAACTGTTCATTATTTCCTACATATAGAACAGAAGTATGTATGTGCACAAGAGTAAACAGAGCATACTCTAGGGATAAAGCAAAATTAAATAAATTTAAATCTTAAAAAAATTTATTTTATTTTATCTTAGGATGGTGAAAACCTGGCTATGATCCAGCCATGTGTGGGAATCAGCACACAACAACTTTCTTACAGGTGATCATCACTTTGGTCACTCATTATCCAAGGGCCTAATTCAGTGCCTGATGCGCAGTAGGTACTCAGTCATTGAACAAAATAAATGTGTGGGTGAATGAAGCAACATGTTTGGAATGGTAAGCAATGGACTGATGCTGCTTTATCAATTATTTTCAATCCTCAAACTTCTTTCACAAGTGTGCTCAGTTGAATTTTGCACCCCACCCCCAACCAGATATGTCCACAAAATCTCAGAATATAACTATTCAGAATAAGGGTGTTTGCTGATGTATTTTAAGGTAAGACTCTTGAGATAAGACCACCCTGGATATCAAAGAAGGAGGTGACATACAGGAAAAGTTATGTGAAGACAGAGGCAGATTGCAGTGATGTGTCTATCAAGCCAAGGGAAGCCAAGGATTATCAGAGAGAAGACGTGAGAATGGGTTCTACTCAGAGCCTCTAAAAGAAAATGAAGTCTGCTGACAGCTTGATTTTGGACTTCTGTCCTCCAGAACTGTGAGGGAATACATTTCTGTTGTTTTAAATTGCCAGATTTATAGCAGCCCTAGAACAGACTGGGTCTTCCCTGGTGGCTCAGACAGTAAAGTCAGGAAGATAGCCTGGAGAAGAGAATGGCAATTGACTCCAGTACTCTTGCCTGGAAAATTCCATGAACGGAGGAGCCTGGCAAGCTACAGTCCATGGGGTCACAAAGAGTCGGACACGATTGACGCTTTTCATAGAACTGAATGCAATAATCTACATATACAGTTGTAGTCACTTTTATGGATTCAAAAAAAAAAATCATTGTGGAATGTTTTCATGATAATGATAACATAGGTTTTTTTTTTTTTTAATTTTTTTACTTTACAATACTGTATTGGTTTTGCTATACATTGACATGAATCTGCCATGGGTGTACATGAGTTCCCAAACATGA
>NW_017205344.1:0-18529 GCF_001704415.2 Capra hircus
CCCCCGAAACAACACTGTCTTCCAGAAAAGAGAACGGAGAAGCCATGTGTTGCAAAGGAGCGCGCAAAAGGCATGGAACGAACGATGCCACGCCCTCCGAATTTGGGCACACCTGACGCCTCGGAACCCATCGGGCCTGGACGAATGGGTGCCCAGCCGTTTCCGGATGTGGAGGGGGCGCGTCAACACATTGGCGAGAGCTTGCCCAGGCCACCCGCAAATTTTTCCCCTGAGATGTGATCCCGACAACAGGGACGAGGGGCAAACGTATCTGCTTGAGGTTCTGGAGGAGCCGGACGAAGCCATGGTTGGAGAGGGCACACTGGGGCACGCTGCCCCAAGACTGCTGGCCGATGGGCGGGACACAGCAGCTCAGGGACTTCTGGGAGAACGGGAGGGTCTCCACCACATTGAGTCAAATAGGTTTGGGTGGGTAGATGCGAGGGGGCCGCCCTGGCCCTTTTCCAGCAGAGACCCTGGACGGAGTCACCGTGAGAGCGCAGTGGGCTTTTCCGGGGCAATGGCTGTGCCCTGGACCGCCAAATCCCCGTTGGGGGGCGGGCGTCAGGGGGCTTTGGTTTGTGGCCTCCCTCGCGAGCGGGGGGCTGGTTCAACCCCGAGTGGATCAATCAAGGGGCCCTCAGCAAGTGCAAGGAACTCACTGCCAGGAACGCCCCTCGGTCCCTGTTTGAATTGGCCACCAACGCCCCCTTTCCAGCCTTGCTTGCTCTGGGATTTTCCCGCCTTTTCACATTCCACAGCGTCCCTGGGCTCGACTGTCCCCGCTGGCTCCTCGAGGCAATTTCCGGGACACCAGACGCTTTCTCCAGCGGCCTTCACCTAGATCCCTCGCTGTCCTCGCCTCCTTTCCCCATGCCCCCTCCCCAACTTTTTTTTTTTTCCCTTTCGGGGTGGGCTCTTGGCACTCCTTTCCTACAGCAGTCCCAGAGTGCCACCCCCGAGGGCTTTTGAGTTGCCTGGCAGCCAAGTCCTCCGGCAGAGACCTGCAGGGCCAGGTCTGGACTGGCAGCTAATGCCATTTTGGTTTTTCCACGGGAGCTGCAGAGCCCGCCACCTCGCGGGCAAACCCCCAGCGCGAGTGCCCTGCGAGATAACCCGCCCAAGGGACAGTGTATCCCCTATGGGGGAAGGACGTTCCTGTTTTCCCTGCACTGCCCCGTCGACTTTAACCGCGATGATCGACTCACACTTGCAGTGGTTGGGGGCACGTGAATAGCCTCTGTGGGAAAACCTCTGGAGAAAGCTCGAGGGAAAGCACCAGATTCCCTTGATCCACGAGAAGGAAGCGTGACACTGCTGCCACAGCTCGGGAGGAAAGCACACGTGCATGCCCCCACTCGAGCCGACGACTGACTCCCCTTGGGAGACTCCAGAAGTACGCCAAGATCCATGTCAGCAACTGGAGACGGAATCCTCAGGTTCGGCCGATTCCAACCAAGGTCTTAGGCCCGCCGATCGTACGGGAGAGGAATCCCTGAGGCCCGCCAGACCTCGCATAGGGACTGGCTTTCCTGAGGGCACCAGAGCGGGTCCTGAGGCCCTCGTAAGTCGAGAGCACCTGCCCAACTCGAGAACATCAGGAGTTCTCCCCTCAGGCGAGATGAGGCCCATTTCCGCTGAGCGTGTCTCAGGCTAATCACACTAACTCTGGAAACTTCAAAGGGTCCTTCACCCCTTGCTGCCAAGTCAAGAAGTCTCCCACAACCCTTCCACTCGAGAGGAAGACGAGGTCCCGCCCACTATCCAGACGGAGCCCCGTTTCCGCCTCTCTAGCTCGAGGAGGGATCCTTTCCCTTCGTCGTGCGAAAGAATTCCCGGTTCCCGATCGCATCTCAAGAGGAGGCGCTCTCCACAGGAAAGCGGAGAGGAACTCCAGGGCCTCGTGCCCATTCCCAGAGAGTCCCCAGATGTCTAGTCCATTCCAGGGAAACTGTTTTCCCTGCATTGCCTCGACTGTTTCAACGCGAGGATCGACCAACACGCACCGTGGCACGCTGGGACAGCCCTGTTGGAAAAGCCTCGTGGGAAAGGCCTCGAGAGGAAAGCCGACAGATCCTTGATCCACAAGGGCAAGCGTGACACTGCTGCTAGCAGTCGGAGGAAAGGCACGTGCATGCCCCCACCGAGATGAGGACTGACTCCCTCGGGAGACTAGAAAGTACGAAAGATCTCTGTCAGCACTGGAAGGATCCTCAGGGTCTTGCACCCGACTCCACACAAGGTCTTAGGCCCTGGCAATCGAAGAGGAAGGATCCACAAGAGGCCCCTGTAACTCGCATGGGGACTTGCCTTTCCTGAGGCCACCAGAGCGGTTCCTGAGCGCCCCTCGTAACTCGAGAAGCACCTGACGCAACTGGGAAATCCAGGAGGTTCTCCCTCCAGGGGATGAGCCCATTCCAGCTAGAGGTCGTCTCGAGGTCTTATCACACCTAGACCTCTGGAATTACAAAGGTCCTTCACCCCTAGCTGCACTCAAGAAGTCCCGACATAATCCCGTCCTCACACTCGAGACGGAAGCCGAGAGTTCCCGCCCACATCCAGAGGAGGCCCCGTTTCCGTAGAACTCGACGAGGAGGTCATCATCTCGTTGTCGGAAGATTATTCGGCGTCATATCTCCAAGTCCAAGGGCCTCTTCAACAAGGAAAGGCGAGGAACTCCAGGGTCGTGCACCATTCCATGAGTCCCCAGATGTCTCACAGTCCATTCCAGAGGATCCTGTTTTCCCTTACTTGACTTTCGACTTTCAGCTGAGGATCGACTCACACCTGGTGGCACGTGTGACAACCCTGTGGGAAAGCCTCGTGGGAAGCCTCGAGGGAAAGCCACAGATCCTTAATCCACGCGACGGGAAGCGTGACACTGCTGCTACAGCACGGGAGGAAAGCGCACGTGCATGCCCCTACTCGAGACGAGAACTGACTCCCTGGGGAGACTCCAGAAATACCCCAAGATGCATGTCAGCCTGGAGAGGAATCCTCAGGTTCCGGCCCCGACTCCACACAAGGTCTTAGGCCCTGGCATCGACGGGAGAGAATAGCGAACAGGACCTCTAGCAACTCACATGGGGACTGGCCTTTCCTGAGGTAACCAGAGCGGGTCCATGAGGTCCCCGTCGTAGGTCGAGAGCACCTGCCGCAACTCGGTAAAATCCAGGAGGTTCTCCCCTGCAGGTGAGATGAGGCCCGTTTCCACTGATGTGTCTCGAGGCTAATCACACGTGAACTCTGGAACTTCTAAAGAGTCTTTCACAGTCATGCTGCAACTCAAGAAGTTCCCCGACATACCCGTCTCCACTCAAGAGGAAGCACAAGGGTCCCGGCCACATCCAGAGGAGCTCCGTTTCCGGCTCGTAGCTCGAGATGAGGGATCCTTTCCCTACTTGGTCGGGAAAGAATTCCCGGCATTCTCATCGCATCTCAAGAGGAGGCGCTCTCCAAAGGAAAGGGGAGAGGAACTGCAGGGTCGTGCCACCATTCCCAGAGTCCCCCGGATGTCTCATTCCATTCCAGGGAAACCTGTTTTCCCTGCACTGCCTCGACTTTCAAGCCGAGGATCGACTCACACACGGTGGCACGTGGCACAGCCCTGTGGGAAGGCCTCGTGGGAAAGCCTCGTGGGAAAGCCTCGAGGGAAAGACACAGATCCCTTGATCCACGCGAAGGGAAGCGTGACACTGCTGCTTCAGCTCGGGAGGAAATCGCACGTGCATGCCCCCACTCGAGACGAGGACTGCCTCCACTAGGGAGACTCCATTAGTACCCCAAGATCCATGTCAGCACTGGAGAGGAATCCTCAGGTTCCAGCACTGACTCCACACAAGGTCTTAGGCCCCGGGCATCGACGGGAGAGGAATCCCGAGAGGCCCACGAGCAACACGCATGGGACTGGCCTTTCCTGAGGCCACAAGAGCGGGTCCCTGAGGTCCCCGTCGTAAGTCGAGAGCACCTGCCGCAACTCGAGAAAATCCAGAAGGTTCTCCCCTCCAGGCGAGATGAGGCCCATTTCCGCTGAGACGTCTCGAGGCTAATCACACCTAACCTCTGAAACTTCCAAAGGGTCCTTCACGTCCTTGCTGCAACTCTAGAAGTTCCCTGACATACCTTTCTCCACTCGAGAGGAAGCACGAGAGGCCTGCCCACATCCAGAGGAGCCCCGTTTCCGTCTCCCTAGCTCGAGAGGAGGGATCCTTTCCCTGCGTTGTCGGGAAAGAATTCCCGGCGTTCCCATAGCGTCTCAAGAGGAGTCGCTCTCCACAGGAAAGGCGAGAGGAACTCCAGGGTGGTGCCACCATTCCCAGAGTCCCCCACATGTCTCAGTCCATTTCACGGAAACCTGTTTTACCTGCATTGCCTTGGCTCTCAAGCCGAGTATCGATTCAAACAACGGTGGCATGTGGGACAGCCCTTTGGGAAAGCCTCGTGGGAAAGCCTCGTGGGAAAGACTCGAGGGAAAGCCACAGATCCCTTACTCCACAAGAAGAGAAGCGAGATACTGCAGCTACAGCTCGGGAGGTAAGCGCATGTGCATGCGCCCACTCCAGACGAGGACTGACTCCCCTGGGGAGACTCCAGAAGTACCCAAGATCCATGTCAGCAAGGAGAGGAAACCTCAGGTTCCTGCACCGACTCCACACAAGGCCTTAGGCCCCGGCATCGATGGGAGTGAAATCCCGAGAGGCCCCCGAGCAACTCGCATGGGGACTGGCCTTCCTGAGGCCACCAGAGCGAGTCCCTGAGGTCCCCGTCATAAGTCGAGAGAACCTGCCACAACTCGAGAAAATCCAGGAGGTTCTTCCCTCCAGATGAGATGAGCCCCATTTCCGCAGAGGCGACTCGAGGCTAATCACACCTAACCTCTGGACCTTCCAAAGGGCCCTTCACACCCTTGCTGCAACTCAAGAAGTTCCCTGACATACCCCTCTCCACTCGAGAGGAAGCACGAGAGTCCCGCCCACATCCAGAGGAGCCCTGTTTCTGCCTCCCTAGCTCGACAGGAGGGATCCTTTCCTGCGTGTTCAGAAAAGAATTCTCAGCGTTCCCGTCACATATCAAGAGGGGGCGCTCTCCACAGGAAAGGCGAGAGGAACTCCAGGGTCGTGTCACCATTCCCAGAGTCCCCCAGATGTCTCAGTCCATTCCAGGGAAGCCTGTTTCCCCTGCACTGCCTCGACTTTCAAACCGAGGATCGACTGACACCGCGGTGGCACGTGGGACATCACTGGGGGAAAGCCTCGTTGGAAAGCCTGGTGGGAAAGCGTCGTGGGAAAGCCTCATGGGAAAGCCTCGAGGGAAAGCCACAGATCCTATGATCCACGGGAAGGGAAGCGTGACACTGCTGCTACAGCTCGGGAGGAAAGGGCACGTGCATACCCCGACTGGAGACGAGGACTCACTCCCCTGGGGAGACTTCAGAAGTACCCCAAGAGCGATGTCAGCACTGCAGAGGAATTCTCAGTTTCCGACACCGACTCCACACAAGGTCTTAGGGCCCGGCATCGATGGGAGAGGAATCCCGAGCGGCCCCCGAGCAACTCGCATGGGGACTGGCCTTTCCTGAGGCCACCAGAGCGGGTCCCTGAGGTCCCTGTTGTAAGTCGAGAGCACCTGCTGCAACTCGAGAAAATCCAGGAGGTTCTGCCCTCCAGGCGAGATGAGGCCCATTTCGCTGAGGCGTCTCGAGGCTAATCACACCTAATCTCTGGAACTTCCAAAGGGTCCTTCACACCCTTGCTACAACTCAAGAATTTCCATGACATACCCGTCTCCACTCGAGAGGAAGCACAAGAGCTCCGCTCACATCCAGAGGAGCCCCGTGTCCGCCTCGTAGCTCGAGAGGAGGGATCCTTTCCCTGTGTCGTTGGTAATGAATTCCCGGCGTTCCCGTCGCATCTCAAGATGAGGCGCTCTCCACAGGAAAGGCGAGAGGAACTCAAGGGTCGTGCCACCATTCGCAGAGTCCCCCAGATGTCTCAGTCCATTCCAGGAAAACCTGTTTTCCCTGCACTGCCTTGACTTTCTAGCCGAGGATCGACTCACACCACGGTGGCACGTGGGACAGCCCTGTGGGAAAGCCTCGTGGGAAAGCCCCGTGGGAAAGCCTCGTGGGAAAGTCTCTAGGGAAAGCCACAGATCCCTTGATCCACGCGAAGGGAAGCGTGACACTGCTGCTACAGCTCTGGAGGAAATCGCACGTGCATGCCCCCACTCGAGACTACGACTGACTCCCCTGGGGAGACTCCAGAAGTACCCCAAGATCCATGTCAGCACTGGAGAGGAATCCTCAAGTTCCGGCACCGAATTCACACAAGGTCGTATGCCCCAGCATCGACGGGAGAGGAATCCCGAGAGGCCCCTGAGCAACGCGCATGTGGACTGGCCTTTACTGAGTCCACCAGAGCGGGTCCCTGAGGTCCCCGTCATAAGTCGAGAGCACCTGCCGCAACTCGAGAAAATCCAGGAGGTTCTCCCCTCCAGGCAAGATGAGGCCCATTTCCGCTGAGGCGTCTCGAGGCTAATCACACCTAACCTCTGGAACTTCCAAAGGGTCCTTCACACCCTTGCTGCAACTCAAGAAGTTCTCCGACATACCCGTCTGCACTCGAGAGGAAGCACGAGAGTCCCACCCACATCCAGAGGAGCCCCATTTCTGCCTCTTAGCTCCAGAGGTGAGATCCTTTCCGTGCGTTGTCTGGAAAGAATTCACCGAGTTCCCGTCGCAATTCAAGAGGAGGCGCTCTCCACAGGAAAGGCGAGAGGAACTCCAGTGTCGTGCCACCATTCGCAGAGTCCCCCAGATGTCTCAGTCCATTCCAGGGAAACCTGTTTCCCTGCACTGCCTCGACTTTCTAGCCGAGGATCGACTCACACCACAGTGGCACGTGGGACAAGCCCTGTGGGAAAGCCTCGTGGGAAAGCCTCGAGGGAAAGCCACAGATCCCTTGATCCACGCGAAGGGAAGCGGGACACTGCTGCTACAGCTCGGGAGGAAAGCGCACGTGCATGGCCCCACTCGAGACGAAGACTGACACCCCTGGGGAGACTCGAGAAGTACCCCAAGATCCATGTCAGCACTGGAGAGGAATCCTCAGCTTCCGGCACCGACTCCACACAAGGTCTTAGGCCCTGGCATCTACGGGAGAGGAATCCCGCGAGGCCCCAGAGCAACTCGCATGGGGCCTGGCCTTTCCTGAGGGCACCAGAGCGGGTCCCTGAGGTCCCCGTCGTAAGTCGAGGGCACCTGCCGCAACTCGAGAAAATCCAGGAGGTTCTACCCTCCAGGCGAGATGAGGCCCATTTCCGCTGAGGCGTCTCCAGGCTAATCACACCTAACCTATGGAACTTACAAAGGGTCCTTCACGCCCTTGCTGCAACTCAAGAAGCTCCCCCACACACCCGTCTCCACTCGAGAGGAAGCCCGACAGTCCCGCCCACATCCAGAGGAGCCCCGTTACTGCCTCCTAGCTCGAGAGGAGGGATCCTTTCACTGAGTGGTCGGTCAAATATTCCCGGAGTTCCCATCTCATCTCAAGAGGAGGCGCTCTCCACAGGAAAGGCGAGAGGAACTCCAGATTCGTGCACCCATTCCCAGAGGCCCCCAGATGTCTCAGTCCATTCCATGGAATCCTGTTTCTCCTGCACTGCCTCAACTTTCTAGCCTAGGATCGACACACAACACGGTGGCACGTGGGACAGCCCTTTGGGAAAGTCTCGTGGGAAAGCCTCGTGGAAAAGACTCGTGGGAAAGCCTCGAGGGAAAGCCGCAGATACCTTGATCCACGCGAAGGGAAGCGTGACACTGTTGCTACAGCTCGGGAGGAAAGCGCACGTGCATGCCCCCACTCGAGATGAGGACTGACTCCCGTGGGGAGACTGGAGAAGTACCCCAAGATCCGTTGTCAGCACTACAAAGGAATCCTCAGGTTCTGGCACCGACTCCACACAAGGTCCTAGGCCCTGGCATCGACGGGAGAGGAACCCCGAGAGGGCCCTGAGTAACTCGCATGGGGACTGGTCTTTCCTGAGGCCACCAGAGCGGGTCTCTGAGGTCCCCATCGTAAGTCGAGAGCACCTGACGCAACTCGAGAAAATCCAGGAGGTTCTCCCCTCCAGGCGAGATGAGGCCCATTTCCGCAGAGGCGACTCGAGGCTTATCACACCTGACCTCTGGAACTTCCAAAGGGTCCTTCACACCCTTGCTGCAACTCAAGAAGGTCCCCGACATACCCGTCTCCACTCGAGAGGAAGCACGAGAGTCCCGCCCACATCCAGAGGAGCCCCTTTTCCGCCTCCTAGCTCGAGAGGAGGTATCATTTCCCTCGTGGTCGGGAAAGAATTCCAGGCGTTTCCCTCGCATCTCAAGAGGAGGCGCTCTCCACAGGAAAGGCGAGAGGAACTCCAGGGTCGTGTCACCATTCCCAGAGTCCCCCAGATGTATCAGTCCATTCCAGGGAAACCTGTTTTCCCTGCACTGCCTCGACTTTCAAGCCGAGCATCGACTCACACCACGTTGGCACGTGGGACAGCCCGTGTGGGAAAGCCTCTTGGGAAAGCCTCGTGGGAAAGCCTCGAGGGAAAGCCACAGGTCCCTTGATCCACGAGAAGGGAAGCGTGACACTGCTGTCACAGCTCGGGAGTAAAGCACACGTGCATGCCCCCACTCGAGACGACGACTGACTCCCCTGGGGAGACTCCAGAAGTACGCCAAGATCCATGTCAGCACTGGAGACGAATCCTCAGGTTTCGGCACCGATTCCACACAAGGAGTTAGGCCCCGGCATCGAAGGGAGAGGAATCCCGAGAGTCCCCTGAGCAACTCGCAAGGGGACTGGCCTTTCCTGAGGCCACCAGAGCGGGGCCCTGCAGGCCCCGTCGTAAGTCGAGAGCACCTGCCAGCAACTCGAGAACATCCAGGAGGTTCTCCCCTGCAGGCGAGATGAGGCCCATTTCCGCTGAGGCGTCTCGAGGCTAATCACATCTAATATCTGGAACTTCCAAAGGGTCCTTCACACCCTTGCTGCAACTCAAGAAGTTCTCCGACATAGCCGTCTCCACTCGAGAGGAAGCACGAGAGTCCCGCCCACATCCAGAGGAGCCCCGTTTCCGCCTCCTAGCTCGAGAGGAGGGATCCTTTCCCTGCGTGGTCGGGAAAGAATTCCCTGCGTTCCCGTTGCATCTCAAGAGGAGGCGCTCTCCACAGGAAAGGCGAGAGGAACTCCAGGGTCGTGCCACCATTCCCAGAGTCCCCTGAATATCTCAGTCCATTCCAGGGAAACCTGGTTTCCCTGAACTGCATCGACTTTCAAGCCGAGGATCAACTCACACCACCGTGGCACGTGGGACAGCCCTGTGGGAAAGCCTCGTGGGAAAGCCTCGAGGGAAAGACACAGATCCCTTGATCCACCGGAAGGGAAGCGCGACACTGCTGCTACAGCTCGGAAGGAAAGCGCACGTGCATGCCCCTACTCGAGATGAGGACTGACTCCCCTGGGGGGACTCCAGAAGTACCCCAAGATCCATGTCAGCACTGGAGAGGAAACCTCAGGTTCCCGCACTGACTCCACAGAAGGTCTTAGGCCCCAGCATCGACGGAAGAGGAATCCAGAGAGGCCGACGAGCAACTCGCATGGGGACTGGCCTTTCCTGAGGCCACCAGAGCGGATCCCTGAGGTCCCCATCGTAAGTCGAGAGCTCCTGCCGCAACTCGAAAAAATCCAGGAGGTTCTCCCCTCCAGGCGAGATGAGGCCCATTTCCGCTGAGGCCTCTCCAGGCAAATCACATGTAACCTCTGGAACTTCCAAAGGGTCCTTCACACCCTTGCAGCAACTCAAGTAGTTCCCCGACATACCCGTCTCCACTCGAGAGGAAGCAGGAAAGTCCCGCCCACATCAAGAGGAGCCACGTTTCCGCCTCCTAGCTCGAGAGGTTTGATCCTTTCCCTGCGTGGTCGGGAATGAATTCGCGGCGTTCCCGTCGCATCTCAAGAGGAGGTGCTCTCCAGAGGAAAAGCGAGAGGAACTCCAGGTTCGTGCCACCATTACCAGAGTCCCCCAGATGTCTCCGTCCATTCCAGGGAACCTGTTTTCCCTGCACTGCCTCGACTTTCAAGCCTAGGATCGACTCACACCACAGTGGCACGTGGGGCAGCCCTGTGGGAAAGCCTCGTGGGAAAGCCTCGAGGGAAAGCCACAGATCCCTTGATCCACGCGAAGGGAAGCATGACACTGCTACTACAGCACGGAAGGAAAACCCACGTGCATGCCCCCACTCGAGATGAGGACTGACTCCCCAGGGGAGACTCCAGAAGTACCCCAATATCCACGTTAGCACTGGAGAGGAATCCTCAGGTACCGGCATCCACTCCACACAAGGTCTTAGGTCCCGGCATCGATGGGAGAGGCATCCCGAGAGGCCCCCGAGCAACGCGACTTGTGGACTGGCCTTTCCTGAGGCCACCAGAGCGGGTCCCTGAGATACCCGTCGTATGTCGAGAGCACCTGCAGCAACTCGAGAAAATCCAGGAGGTTCTCCCCTCCAGGCGAGGTGAGGCTCCTTTCTGCTGAGGCGTCTCGAGGCTAGTCACACCTACCCTCTGGAACTTCCAAAGGGTCCTTCACACCCTTCCTGCAACTCAACAAGTTCCCGGATATACCCGTCTCCACTCGAGAGGAAGCACGAGCGTCCCGCCCACATCCAGAGGAGCCCCGTTACCGCCTCCTAGCTCGAGAGGTGGGATCCTTTCACTGCTTCATCGGGAAAGGATTCCCGCCATTCCCGCCGCATCTCAAGAGGAGGCGCTCTCAACAGGAAAAGCGAGAGAAACCCCAGTGTCGTGCCACAATTCCAAGGGACCCCCAGATGTCAGTCCATTCCAGAGGAACTTGCTTTCCCTGCACTGACTCTACTTTCACGCCGAGGATCCACTCACTACACCATGGAACGTGGTCAGCCCTGTGGGAAAGCCTCGTTGGAAAGCCTCGAGGGAAAGCCACAGATCCCTTGATCCACGCGACGGGAAGTGTGACACTGCTGCTACAGTTCCTGAGGAGAGCTCACGTGCATGCCCCCACATGAGATGAGCACAGACTCCCCAGGGGAAACTCCAGAAGTAAGCCAAGATCCATGTCAGCACTGAAGAGGAATCCTCCGGTTCCAGCCCCGACGCCACAAAAGGTCTTAGGCCCCGACATCGACCGGAGAGGAATCCCGAAAGGCGCCCTTGCAACTCCCATGGGCACTGGCCTTTCCTGAGGCCACCAGAGCGGGTCCCTGAGGTCCCTGTCGTAACTCGAGAGACCCTGCCCAACTCTGGAAAATCCAGGAGGTTCTCCCCTCCAGGCGAGATAAGGCCCATTTCCTCTGAGGCGTCTGGAGGCTCATCACACCTAAATTCTGGAAATTCAAAAGGGTCCTTGCTGCAACTCAAGAAGTTCCCCGACATACCCGTCGCCACTCGAGAGGAAGCAACGAGGGTCCCGCCCACATCCAGAGGAGACGCCGTTTTGGTATCGAAGCTCGAGATGAGGGATCCTTTCCCTGCTTGGTCAGGAAATAATACCCGCCATTCCGCTCGCATTTCAAGGGGAAGCGCTCTCCACAGGAAAGGCGAGAGGAACTCCAGGGTCGAGCCACCATTCACAGAGTCACCCAGATGTCTCAGTCCATTCCAGAGGAAACTGTTTTCCCTGCACTGCCTCGAATTTCACGGCGAGGATCGACTCAAACCACGGTGGCACGTGGGATAGCCCTGTGGGAAAGCCTCGTGGGAAATCCTCTTGGGAAAGCCTCGAGGGAAAGCCACAGATCCATTGATCCACGCGAAGGGAAGCATGACACTGCTGCTACATCTCGGGAGGAAAGCGCACGTGCATGTCCCCACTCGAGAAAAGGACTGACTCCCCTGGGGAGACTCCAGAAGTATCCCAAGATCCATGTCAGCACTGGAGAGGAATCCTCAGGTTCTGACACCATCTCCACACAAGGTCTTAGGCCCGGCATCGACGGGAGAGGAATCCCGAGAGGCCCCCGAGCAACTCGAAAGGGGACTGGCCTTTCCTGAGGCCACCAGAGCGGGTCCCTGATGTCCCGGTCATAAGTTGTGAGCACCTGCCTCAACTGGAGAAAATCCAGGTGGTTCTTCCCTCCAGGCGAGATGAGGCCCATTTCTGCTAGCCATATCCAGGCTAATCACACCTAACCTGTGGAACTTCCAAAGGGTCCTTCACATCCTTGCTGCAACTCAAGAAGCTCCCCGACATACCCGTCTCCAGTGGAGAGGAAGCACGAGAGTCCCACTCACATCTAGAGGAGCCCCGTTTCCGCCTCCTAGGATCGAGAGGAGGGATCCTTTCCTGCGTGGTCGGGAAAGAATTCCCGGCGTTCCTGTCGCATCTCAAGAGGAGGCGATCTCCACAGGAAAGGCGAGAGGAAATCCAGGTTCGTGCCACCATTCCCAGAGTCAGCCAGATGTCTCTGTCCATTCCAGGGAAACCTGTTTCCATGCATTGCCTCGACTTTCAAGCCGAGGATCGACTCTCACCACAGTGGCACGTGGGACAGCACTGTGGGAAAGGCCCGTGGGAAAGCCTCGTGGGAAAGGCTCGTGGGAAAGCCTCTAGGGAAAGGCACTGATCCCTTGATCCACGCGAAGGGAAGCGTATCACTGCTGCTAGAGGTCGGGAGGAAAGGGCACGTGCATGCCCCCACTCGAGACGAGTACTGACTCCCCTGGGGAGACTCCAGAAGTACCCCAAGATCCATGTCAGCACTGGAGAGGATTCCTCAAGTTCCGGCACCGACTCCACACAACGACTTAGGCCCCGGCTTCGACGGGAGAGGAATCCCGAGAGGCCCCAGAGCAACTTGCATGGGGACTGGCCTTTCCTAGAGGCCAGCAGAGCGGATCACTGAGGTCCCCGTCGTAAGTCGAGAGCACCTGGCGAAACTCGAGAAAATCCAGGATATTCTCCCCTCCAGGTTAGATGAGGCCCATTTCCGCTGAGGCGTCTCGAAGCTAATCACACGTAACCTCTGGAACTTCCAAAGGGTCCTTCACACCCTTGCTGCAACTCAAGAAGTTCCCCGACATACCCGTCTCCACTCGAGAGGAAGCAAGAGAGTCCCGCCCACATCCAGAGGAGCCCCATTTCTCCCTCATAGCTCGAGACGAGGTATCCTTTCTCTGTGTGTCGGGAAGGAATTCCTGGGGTTCCCGTCGCATCTCCAGAGGAGGCGCTCTCCACAGGAAAGGCGAGAGGAGCTCCAGGGTCGTGCCACCATTCCCAGAGTCCCCCAGATATCTCAGTCCATTCCAGGGAAACCTGTTTTCCCGGCACTGCCTCGACTTTCAAGCCGAGGATTGACTCACACCATGGTGGCACGTGGGACAGCCTTGTGGAAAAGCCTCGTGGGAAAACCTAGTGGGAAATCCTCGAGGGAAAGCCACAGATCCCTTGATCCACGCCAAGGGAAGCGTGACACTGCATGCTACAGCTCGGGAGGAAAGCGCACGTGCATGCTCCCACTCGGAGACGAGGACTAGACTCCCCTGGGGAGACTCCAGAAGTACCCCAAGATCCATGTCAGCACTGGAGAGGAATCCTCAGGTTCCCGCACCGACTCCACACAATGGTCTTAGGCCCCGCATCGACGGGAGAGGAATCCCGAGAGGCCCCCGAGCAATTCTGCATGGGGACTGGCCTTTACTGAGGCCACCAGAGCGGGTCCCTGAGGTCCCCAGTGGTAAGTCAAGTAGCACCTGCCACACTCGAGAAAATCCAGGAGTTCTCCCCTCCAGGCAGAGATGAGGCCCATTTCCGCTGAGGCGTCTCGAGGCTAATCACACCTAACACTCTGGAACTTCCAAAGGGTCCTTCACACCCTTGCTGCAACTCAAGAAGTTCCCCACATACCCGTCTCCACTCGAGAGGAAGCACGCGAGTCCCGCCCACATCGCAGAGGAGCCGCGTTTCCGCCTCACTAGCTCGAGAGGAGGGATCCTTTCCCTGCGTGTTCAGGGAAAGAATTCCCGGCGTTCCCGTCGCATCTCAAGCAGGAGGCCTCTCCACAGGAAAGGCGAGAGGAACTCCAGGGTCGTGCCACCATTCCCAGAGTCCCCCAGATGTCTCAGTCCATTCCAGGGAAACCTGTTTTCCCTGCACTGCCTCGACTTTCAAGCCGAGGATCCACTCACACCACGGTGGCACGTGGGACAGCCCTGTGGGAAAGCCTCGTGAAAAGCCTCGTGGGAAAGCCTCGAGGGAAAGCCACAGATCCCTTGATCCACGCGAAGGGAAGCGGTGACACTGCTCTACAGCTCGGGAGGGAAGCGCACGTGCATGCCCCCATTCGAGACGAGGACTGACTCCCCTGGGGAGACTCCAGAAGTACCCCAAGATCCATGTCAGCACTGGAGAGGAATCCTCAGGTTCCAGAACCGACTCCACACAAGGTCTTAGGCCCCGGCATCAGACGGGAGAGGAATCCTGAGAGCCACCGAGCAACTCGCATGGGGACTGGCCTTTCCTGAGGCCACCAGAGTGGGTCCCTGAGGTCCCCGTCGTAAGTCGAGAGCACCTGCCGCAACTCGAGAAAATCCAGGAGGTTCTCCCCTCCAGGCGAGATGAGGCCCATTTCCGCTGAGGCGTCTCGAGGCTAATCAAATCTAACATCTGGAAACTCCAATGGGTCCTTCTCGCCATTGCTGCAACTCAAGAAGTTCCCCGACATACTCGTCTCCACGCGAGAGGAAGCACGAAAGTCCCGCCCACATCCAGAGGAGCCCAGTTTCCGCCTCCTAGCTCGAGAGGAGAGATCCTTTCCCTGCGTGGTCGGGAAAGAATTCCCGGTGTTCCCGTCGGCATCTCAAGAGGAGGCGCTCTCCACAGGAAAGGCGAGAGGAACTCCAGGGTCGTGCCACCATTCCCAGAGTCCCCCAGATGTCTCAGTCCATTCCAGGGAAACCTGTTTTCCCTGCACTGCCTCGACTTTCAAGCCGAGGATCGACTCTACACCACAGTGGTACGTGGGACAGCCCTGTGGGAAGCCTGTGGGAAAGCCTCGTGTGAAAGCTCTGAGGGAAAGCCACAGATCCCTTGATCCACGCGAAGGGAAGCGTGACACTGCTGTTACAGCTCGGGAGGAAAGCGCACGTGCATGCTCCCACTCGAGACAAGGACTGACTCCCCTGGGGAGACTCCAGAAGTACCCCAAGATCCATGTCAGCACTGGAGAGGAATCCTCAGGTTCCGGCACCGACTCCACACAAGGTCTTAGGCCCCAGCATCGACGGGAGAGGAATCCCGAGAGGCCCCGAGGAATTCTCATGGGGACTGGCCTTTCCTGAGGCCACCAGAGCGGGTCCCTGAGGTCCCCGTGGTAAGTCGAGAGCACCTGCGCAACTCGAGAAATCCAGGAGTCTTCTCCCTTCCAGGCGAGATGAGGCCCATTTCCGCTGAGGCGTCTCGAGGCTAATCACACCTAACCTCTGGAACTTGCAAAGGGTCCTTCACACCCTTGCTGCAACTCAAGAAGTTCCCCGACATACCCGTCTCCACTCGAGAGGAAGCATCGAGAGTCCCGCCCACATCAGAGGAGCCCGTTTCCGCCTCCTAGCTCGAGAGGAGGGATCCTTTCCCTGCGTGGTCGGGAAAGAATTCCCGGCGTTCCCTGTCGCATCTCAACAGGAGGCGCTCTCCACAGGAAAGGCGAGAGGAACTCCAGGGTCGTGCCACCATTCCCAGAGTCACCCAGATGTCTCAGTCCATTCCAGGGAAACCTGTTTTCCCTGCACTGCCTCGACTTTCAAGCCGAGGATCGCACTCACACCACGTGTGGCACGTGGACAGCCCTGTGGGAAAGCCTCGTGAAAAGCCTCGTGGGAAAGCCTCGAGGGAAAGCCACAGATCCCTTGATCCACGCGAAGGGAAGCGTGACACTGCTCCTACAGCTCGGGAGGGAAAGCGAACGTGCATGCCCCCACTCGAGACGAGGACTGACTCCCCTGGGGAGACTCCAGAAGTACCCCAAGATCCATGTCAGCACTGGAGAGGAATCCTCAGGTTCCAGAACCGACTCCACACAAGGTCTTAGGCCCCGGCATACGACGGGAGAGGAATCCTGAGAGCCACCGAGCAACTCGCATGGGGACTGGCCTTTCCTGAGGCCACCAGAGCTGGGTCCCTGAGGTCCCCGTCGTAAGTCGAGAGCACCTGCCGCAACTCGAGAAAATCCAGGAGGTTCTCCCCTCCAGGCGAGATGAGGCCCATTTCCGCTGAGGCGTCTCGAGGCTAATCACATCTAACATCTGGAACTTCCAAAGGGTCCTTCACACCCATTGCTGCAACTCAAGAAGTTCCCGACATACCCGTCTCCACTCGAGAGGAAGCACGAGAGTCCCGCCCACATCCAGAGAGCCCCGTTTCCGCCTCCTTAGCTCGAGCGGAGGATCCTTTCCTGCGTGGTCGGGAAAGAATTCCCGGTGTTCCCGTCGCATCTCAAGAGGAGGCGCCTCCACAGGAAAGGCGAGAGGAACTGCCAGGGTCGTGCCACCATTCCCAAGTCCCCCAGATGTCTCAGTCCATTCCAGGGAAACCTGTTTTCCCTGCACTGCCTACGATTTTCAAGCCGAGGATCGACTCATCACCATCGGTTGGCACGTGGGACAGCCCTGTGGAAAGCCTCGTGGGAAAGCCTCGTGGGAAAGCCTCGAGGGAAAGCCACAGATCCCTTGATCCACCGTGAAGGGAAGCGTGACACTGCTGCTACAGCTCGGGAGGAAAGCGCACGTGCATGCCCCCCATCGAGACGAGGACTGAACTCCCCTGGGGAGACTCCAGAAGTACCCCAAGATCCATGTCAGCACTGGAGAGGAATCCTCAGGTTCCAGGACCCGACTCCACACAAGGTCTTAGGCCCTGGCATCGAACGGGAGAGGAATCCCGAGAGGCCCCGAGCAACTCGCATGGGGACTGGCCTTTCCTGAGGCCAACCAGAGCGGGTCCCATGAGGTCCCGTCGTAAGTTCGAGAGCACCTGCCGCAACTCGAGAAAATCCAGGAGGTTCTCCCCTCCAGGCGAGATGAGGCCCATTTCCGCTGAGGTCGTCTCGAGGCTAATCACACCTAACCTCTGGAACTTCCAAAGGGTCCTTCACACCCTTGCTGCAACTCAAGAAGTTCCCCGACATTACCCGTCTCCACTCGGAGAGGAAGCACGAGAGTCCCGCCAACATCCAGAGGAGCCCTGTTTCTGCCTCCTAGCTCGAGATGGAGGGATTCCTTTCCCTGCGTGGTTCGGGAAAGAATTCCCGGCGTTCCCGTCGCATCTCAAGAGGAGGCGCTCTCCAAAGGAAAGGCGAGAGGAACTCCAGGGTCGTGCCACCATTCCCAGAGTCCCCCAGATGTCTCAGTCCATTCCAGAGGAAGCGTGTTTTCCCTGCACTGCCTCGACTTTCAAGCCGAGGATCGACTCACACTCACGTGGCAGCCACGTGGGACAGCCCTGTGGGAAAGCCTCGTCGGGAAAGCCTCGAGGGAAAGCCACAGATCCCTTGATCCACGCGAAGGAAAGTGTGACACTGCTGTCTACTAGCTCGGAGGAAAGCACGTGCATGCCCCACTCGAGACGAGGACTGACTCCCCTGGGGAGACTCCAGAAGTACCCCAAGATCCATGTCAGCACTGGAGAGGAATCCTCAGGTTCCAGGCACCTGACTCCACACAAGGTCTTAGGCCCCGGCATCTGACGGGAGAGGAATCCCGAAAGGCCCCTAGCAACTCGCATGGGACTGGCCTTTCCTGAGGCCACCAGAGCGGGTCCTGAGGTCCCCGTCGTAACTCGAGAGCACCTGCCGAACTCGAGAAAATCCAGGAGGTTCTCCGCTTCCAGGCGAGATGAGGCCCATTTCCTCTGAGGCGTCTCGAGGCTAATCACACCTAAACCTCTAGGAACTTCAAAAGGGTCCTCACACCCTTGCTGCAACTCAAGAAGTTCCCCGACATACCCGTCTCCACTCGAGAGGAAGCACGAGAGTCCCGCCCACATCCAGAGACCCCTATTCTGCTGCCTTAAGGCTCGAGGTGCGGGGAGTCTTTTCCTGCGTCGCTCTGGGAAAGAATTCCGGGTTCCCGTCGCATCTCAAAGAGGCGCCTCTCCACAGGAAAGGAGAGGAACTCCAGGGTCCAGTGCCATTCCCACAGTCCCCAGATGTCTCAGTCCATTCCAGGGAAACCTGTTTTCCCTGCAGCTGCACGACTTTCAAGCCGAGGAATCACTCACACCAGTGGCACGTGGACAGCCCTGTGGAAAGCCTCGGTGGAAAGCCTCGTGGGAAAGCCTCGAGGAAAAGCCACAGATCCCTTGATCCACCGGAAGGGAAGAGTGCCACTGCTGCTACAGCTCGGAGGGAAAGCAGCACGTGCATCCCCAATCGAGACGAGGACTGACCCCCTGGGAACTCAGAAGTACCCCAAGATCCATGTCAGCACTGGAAGAGAATCCTCAAGGTTTCAGA
>NW_017205345.1:0-5316 GCF_001704415.2 Capra hircus
CAGATGTCTCAGTCCAATTCAGGGAAACCTTTTTTTCCCTGCACTGCCTCGACTTTCAAGCGAGGATCGACTCTCACCACGGTGGCACGTGGACAGCCTTGTGGGAAAGACTCGAGTGAAAGCCTCGTGGGAAAGCCTCGAGGGAAAGCCTCAGATCCCTTGATCCACGCGAAGGGAAGCCTGACACTGCTGCTATAGCTGGGGAGGAAAGTGCACGTGCATGCCCCCACTCAAGACGAGGACTGACTCCCCAGGAGAGACTCAGGACGTACCCCAAGATCCATGTCAGGACTGGAGAGGAATCCTCAGGTTCCGGCACCGACTCCACACAAGGTCTTAGGCCCCCGGCATCGACAGGAGAGGAATCCCGAGAGGCCCCGAGCAACTCGCATGGGGAATGGCCTTTCCTGAGGCCACCAGAGCATGTCCCTGAGGTCCCCGTCGTAAGTGGAGAGAAACTGCTGCAACTCGAGAAAATCCAGAAGGTTCTCCCCTCCAGGCGAGATGAGGCCCATTTCCAATGAGGCCTCTCGAGGCTAATCTCACCTAACCTCTGGAACTTCCAAAGGGTACATCACCCACTTGTTGCAACTCAAGAAGTTCCCCGACATAACCGTCTCCACTTGAGAAAGCTCGAGCCTCCGCCGACATCCAGAAGAGCCCGTTTCCGCCTCCTAGCTCGAGAGGAGGGATCCTTTCCCTGCGTGTTCGGGAAAGAATTCCCGGTGTTTCCGTCGCATCTCAAGAGGAGGCGCTCTCCACAGGAAAGGCGAGAGGAACTCCAGGGTCGAGCCACCATACCCAGAGTCCCCCAGATGTCTCAGTCCATTCCAGGGAAACCAGTTTTCCCTGCACTGCCTCGACTTTCAAGCCGAGGATCGACTCACACCACGGTGGCACGTGGACAGCCCTGTGGGAAAGCCTCGTGGAAAGCCTCCTGCAAAAACCTCGATGAAAGCCACAGATTTCTTCATCCACGCGAAGGGAAGCATGACACTGCTGCTACAGCTCGGGAGGAAAGTGCACGTGCATGACCTAAGTCGAGACGAGGACTGAATCCCCGTGGAGACTCCAGAAGTACCACAAGATCCATGTCAGCACTGGAGAGGAATCCTCAGGTTCCGGCACCGTCTCCACACAACGTCTTAGGCCCGGCATCGACGGGAGAGGAATCCCGAAGGGCCGCTAGCAACTCGCATGGGGACTGGCCTTTCCTGAGGCACCAGACCAGGTCCCTGAGGTCCTCGTCTTAAGTCGAGAGCACCAGTGGCAACTCTAGAAAATCCAGGAGGTTCTCCCCTCCAGGCGAGATGAAGCCCATTTCCGCGGAGGCGTCTCGAGGCTAATCAACCTGGCCTCTGGAACTTCCAAAGGGTCCTTCACACCCTTGCTGCAACTCAAGAAGTTCCCCGACGTACCCCTCTCCACTCGAGAGGAAGCACGAGAGTCCCGCCCACATCCAGAGGAGACCCCGTTTCTGCCTCATAGCTCAAGAGGAGGATCCTTTCCCTGCGTGGTCGGGAAAGAATTCCCCGTTTCCCGTTGCATCTCAAGAGGAGTCGCTCTCCACAGGAAAGGCGAGAGGAACTCCAGGGTCGTGCCACCATTCCCTGAGTCCCCCAGATGTCTCAGTCTATTCCAGGGAAACCTGTTTTCCCTGCACTGCCTCGACTTTCAAGCGAGGATCGACTCACACCACGGTGGCACGTGGGACAGCCCTGTGGGAAAGCCTCTTGGGAAAGCCACAGTAACCTTGATCCACGCGAAGGGAAGCGTGACACTGCTGCTTCAGCTCGGGAGGAAAGCTCACGTGCATGCTCCCACTCGAGACGAGGACTGACTCCCCTGGGGAGACTCCAGGAGTTCACCAAGATACATGTCGGCACTGCAGAGGAATCCTCAGTTTCCAGCACCGACTCCACACAAGGGGCCCGGCATTAACGGGAGAGGAATCCCAAGAGGCCCCGAGCAACTCGCATGGGGACTGGCCTTTCCTGAGGCGACCAGAGCGGGTCCCTGAGGTCCCCGTCGTTAGTCGAGAGCACCTGCCGCAACTCCAGAAAATCCAGGAGGTTCTCCCCTCCAGGCGAGATGAGGCCATTTCCGCTGAGGTGTCTCGACGCTAATCACACCTAAACTCTGGAACTTCCAAAGGTTCCTTCACACCCTTGCTTCAACTCAAGAAGTTCCCCAACATACCCGTCTCCACTCGAGAGGAAGCACGAGAGTCCCACCCACATCCAGAGCAGTCCCGCTTCCACCTCCTAGCTCGAGAGGAGGGATCCTTTCCCTGCGTGGTCGGGACAGAATTCCCGGCGTTCCCGTCGCATCTCAAGAGGAGTCGTTCCACAGGAAAGGCGAGAGGAACTTCAGAGTCGTACCACCATTCTCAGAGTCGCCCAGATGTCTCCGTCCATTCCAGGGAAACCTGTTTTCCCTGCACTGCCTCGACTTTCAAGCCGAGGATCGACTCACACCACGGTGGCACGTGGACAGCCCTGTGGGAAAGCCTCGTGGGAAAGCCACAGATCCCTTGATCCACGCGAAGGGAAGCGTGACACTGCTGCTACAGCTCGGAGGAAATCGCATGTGCATGCCCCACTCGAGACGAGGACTGACTCCCCTGGGGAGACTCCAGAAGTACCCAAGATCCATGTCAGCACTGGAGAGGAATCCTCAGGTTCCGACACCGACTCTACACAATGTCTTAGGCCCCCGGCATCGATGGAGGAATCCCGAGAGGCCCCCGAGCAACTCGCATGGGGACTGGCCTTTCCTGAGCCACCAGAGCGGGTCCCTGAGGTCCCCGTCGTAAGTCGAGATCACCTGCCGCAACTCGAGAAAATACATGAGGTTCCACCCTCCAGGCGAGATGAGGCCCATTTCCGCTGAGGCGTCTCGAGGCTAATCACATCTACCCTCTGGAACTTCCAAAGGGTCCTTCACACCCTTGCTGCAACTCAAGAAGTTCCCCGAATACCCGTTCCACTCGAGAGGAAGCACGAGAGTTCCGCCCACATCCAGAGGAGCCCCGTTTCCGCCTCTAGCTCGAGAGGAGGGATCCTTTCCCTGTGTCGGGAAAGAATTCCGGCGTTCCCGTCGCATCTCAGAGGAGGCGCTCTCACAGGAAAGGCGAGAGGAACTCCAGGGTCGTGCCACCATTCCAGAGTCCC
Source organism: Capra hircus (assembly GCF_001704415.2). Lineage (NCBI taxonomy): Eukaryota > Metazoa > Chordata > Mammalia > Artiodactyla > Bovidae > Capra > Capra hircus. The sequence goes on from NW_017205345.1 coordinate 3,174, forward strand.
CAGATGTCTCAGTCCATTCCAGGGAAACCTGTTTTCCCTGCACTGCCTCGACTTTCAAGCCGAGGATCGACTCACAACGGTGGCACGTGGGACAGCCCTGTGGGAAAGCCTCGTGGGAAAGCCTCATGGGAAAGCCTCGAGGAAAGCCCCTGATCCTGATCCACGAAGGGAAGCGTGACACTGCTGCTACAGCTCGGGAGCGCACGTGCATCCCCCACTCGAGACGAGGACTGACTCCCCTGGGAGACTCCAGAAGTACCCAAGATCCATGTCAGCACTGGAGAGGAATCCTCAGGTTCCGGCACCGATTCCACACAAGTCTTAGGCCCCGGCATCGAGGGGAGAGGAATCCGAGAGGCCCGAGCAACTCCCATGGGACTGGCCTTTCCTGAGGCCACCAGCGGTCCCTCTGGTCCCCGTCGTAAGTCGAGAGCACCTGCCGCAACTCGAGAAAATTCAGGAGGTTCTCCCCTCCAGGCGAGATGAGGCCCATTTCCGCTGAGGCGTCTCGAGGCTAATCACACCTAACTCTGGAACTTCCAAAGGGTCCTTCACACCCTTGCTGCAACTCAAGAAGTTCCCCACATACCCGTCTCCACTCGAGAGAAGCACGAGAGTCCCGCCACATCCAGAGGAGACCCGTTTTCTGCCTCCTAGCTCAGAGGAGGGATCCTTTCCCTGCGTGGTCGGGAAAGAATTCCCGGCGTTCCGTCGCATCTCAAGAGGAGGCGCTCTCCACAGGAAAGGCGAGAGGAACTCCAGGGTCGTGCCACCATTCCAGAGTCCCCAGATGTCTCAGTCCATTCCAGGGAAACTGTTTTCCCTGCACTGCCTCTACTTTCAAGCCGATCGACTCACACCACGGTGGCACGTGGGACAGCCCTGTGGGAAAGCCTCGTGGGAAAGACTCGGGGAAAGCCTCGAGGGAAAGCCGCAGATCCCTTGTTCGACTCGAAGGGAAGCTTGACACTGCTGCTACATCTCGGGAGGAAAGCGCACGTGCATGCCCCCACTCGAGACGAGGACTGACTCCCCTGGGGAGACTACAGAAGTACCCAAGATCCATGTCAGCACTGGAGAGGAATCCTCACGTTCCGGCACCGACTCCAAGCAAGGTCTTAGGCCCCGGCATCGACGGAAGAGGAATCCCGAGAGGCCCCCGAGCACTCGCATGGGGACTGGCCTTTCCTGAGGCCACCAGAGAGGGTCCCTGAGGTCCCCGTCGTAAGTCGAGAGCACCTGCCGCAACTCGAAAATCCAGGAGGTTCTCCCCTCCAGGCGAGATGAGGCCATTTCCGCTGAGGCGTCTCGAGGCTAATCACACCGAACTTCTGGAACTTCCAACGGGTCCTTCACACCCTTGCTGCAACTCAAAAGTTCCCGACATACCCGTCTCCACTCGAGAGGAAGCACGAGAGTCCCGCCCACATCCAGAGGAGCCCCGTTTCCGCCTCCTTGCTCGAGAGACGGGTTCCTTTCCCTGCGTTTCGGGAAAGAATTCCCGGCGTTCCTGTCGCATCTTAAGAGGAGGCACTCTCCACAGGAAAGGTGAGAGGAACTCCAGGGTCGTGCCACCATTCCCAGAGTCCTCCAGATGTCTCAGTCCATTCCAGGGAAACCTGTTTTCCCTGCACTGTTTCGACTTTCAAGCCGAGGATCGACTCACACCACGGTGGCACGTGGGACAGCCCTGTGGGAAAGCCTCCGAGGGAAAGCCACAGATCCCTTTATCCACGGGAAGGGAAGCGCGACACTGCTGCTACAGCTCGGGAGGAAAGCGCACGTGCATGCCCCCTCCGAGACGAGGACTGACTCCTGGGCAGACTCCAGAAGTACCCCAAGATCCATGTCAGCACTGGAGAGGAATGCTCAGGTTACGGCACCGATTCCACACAGATCTAGGGCCCGCATCGATGGGAGAGGAATCCCGAGAGGCCCGAGCAACTCGCAAGGGGACTGGACTTTCCTGAGGCCACCAGAGCGGGTCCTGAGGTCCCCGTCTAAGTCCGAGAGCACCTGCCGCAACTCGAGAAAATCCAGGAGGTTCTCCCCTCCAGGCGAAATGAGGCCATTTCCGCTGAGGCGTCTCGAGGCTAATCACATCTAACATCTGGAACTTCCAAAGGGTCCTTCACACCCTTGC
>NW_017205346.1:0-5316 GCF_001704415.2 Capra hircus
GGACAGGGAGTTCGCAGCATGTGGGAAAAAAAGACTTCTTTCGGGGAAGAAGAGGCAACAACCGGGGGTGTGTTTGCAAGCCTCTATTTGGAAGGAACAGGTTTGCTTATGCAACTCAAGACCTCAGATCTGCTCAGAGGACTGAAGTTCCAGAGACAGGGCCATGTATCTCCCCTTCCCTTTTGAGATCCCTTGCAAAGACATTCCTAGCAGATCGTGGGAGTGCCCATGAAGAAGCAAGCAGCGGGAGTGTGCTTGACATCACTGGCTGCCTACCTGGGCTCAGCTCCTCAAGGGCCTTTCTCTCCTGGTAGGCCCTATGTCCCCTTTTGGGAGAGGGTGGTGCCCTCTTCCCTCCACACTGCCAAAGGTGGGATGGTGGAGCAAACTCGTTCTCTCCGAGGTAAAAAAAAAAACAAATTGGATGGATTTTTAAGCTCTTGCTATGCTGCACCCCTCCAGACCCACTCGAGCAAAACAGGTGCCCTGTGGCCCCTAGGTCGGGTATGCAGGTTCACACACCGGGTGTGATCCCGTCAAAGCCAAGAATTTTCCTGACAGACCTAGGCTCACTAGAGCTCTCCTCCAGAGGAAAGGGGACAGAAAAGACGTGTGTGTGGGAGGTGGCTCTGCCTTTCCAGGTCCCAATCTCAGGGATAACTGCCCCTAAGAAAGGAACTGCTGCTGCTGCTGCTGCTAAGTTGCTTCAGTCGTGTTCGACTCTGTGCGACGCCATAGACGGTAGCCCACTAGGCTCCCCCGTCCCTGGATTCTCCAGGCAAGAACAGTAAGTGGGTTGCCATTGCCTTCTCCAATGCATGAAAGTGAAAATGAAAGTGCAGTCGCTCAGTGGTGTCCGACCCTCAGCGACCCCACGGACTGCAGCCTACCAGGCTTCTCCGTCCATAGGATTTTCTGAAAGGAACTGCAAGAAGCGCTTTTCCAGGAGGCTGGGAAAGGGAGTTCGCAGGATGTGGGGAAAGAGAGCCTCCTTCGGGGAAGAATAGGCGGCCACTTGTTTTGTGTTGCAAACCTCTATTTGGAAGGAACAGGTTAGCTTATTGGTTAGCCAGGATCTGCTCAGAGGACGAAGTTGCAGAGGCAGGTCGGTGTAATTTCCCTTCACTTTGCGATCCTTGCAAAGACATTCCTTGCTGATAGATATTCAGCAAGGGCCTTTGAGACTGTTGTTTTCTTTCCTAGGTTCAAAGATTCCTTCAGTTCCTAATATAGATATCCTAGAAATTATGTGACATCCGTGAAAATCTGATATGTCCTGGTCAAATGCTGTCAGTTATAATTCCAGTTATCATATTAAAGCATTTCAAGTCGCAGCAGTGACCAGATTACATTGTCAATTTCTATTTAATCAGGTTTTAACCATGTCTCTATGGTTTCACACTGATGCCTTTGCAGAAATACTGCTACTTCAAGATATATGGAATATACTTTTTTTAAGCTTACCGATAATTTGTTTGTTTGTTTGTTTTTTTGTCTTCTGGGTAAGCTGGTACCAGATGGAATTTAGTCTCCTCTCTAGTTAAGAGCACAAAGTTTTCTTAGAATGCAATTTTTGATAACAGACTATGAGTTTCTTTACCTTTCATTGATTTATAATTGTTTTCATCATCTGTTTTTTTACTTCGTAAAGTAAATAAGCCTTATTTAAGATTTTGGTACATGTAGGATGGACTAAGCTTTCCCCACTCTTGCAAGTTCCTTAACCCTTCAGATTCTTCTCGTGGGACCAAGATCTCACTTTCCTCCAGAGGGACAATCCAAGCTTTTTATTAGTTGATCTGCCCTGACATCAGAGTCAATTTGAGCATGAGTTGGCCTATAATTTAGGCATGAAACTATGACTACATAAAGAAAAGGTGACTTTATGATTCAGGGATGGCCATGATATGCCTTGCACTTCAGAGAAAATGGGTTAAAATGATTTTTTTTTCTTCAAAACTGCACAGCCAGTTCTTTCAGCATATGCAATTGAAAACATCTAGTCATTAGGTCAGTTTTCATTCCAATCCAAAGAAAGGCAATGACAAAGAATATTCAAGCTGCTGCACAATTGCACTCATCTCACACACTAGTAAAGTAATGCTCAAAATTCTCCAAGTTCACATGAACTGTGAACTTCCAAATGTTCAAGAGGGATTTAAAAAATGCAGAGAAACCAGAGATCAAAGCCAACATCCACTGGATCATTGAAAAAAGCAAGAGAGTTCCAGAAAAAAAAACATCTATTTCTGCTTTATTGACTATGCAAAGCCTTTGACTGTGTGGATCACAATAAAACTGGGAAAAATTCTGAAAGAGATGGGAATACCAGACCACCTGACCTGTCTCTTGAGAAACCTGTATGCAGGTCAGGAAGAAACAGTTCGAACTGGACATGGAACAACAGACTGGTTCTAAATAGGAAAAGGAATATGTCAAGGCTGTATATTGTCACCCTGCTTATTTAACTTATATGCAGAGTACATCATGAGAAACACTGGGCTGGAGGAAGCACACGCTGGAATCCAGATTGCTGGGGAGAAATATCAAGAATCTCAGATATGCAGATGACACCACCCTTATGGCAGAAAAGTGAAGAAGAACTAAAGAGTCTCCTGATGAAAGTGAAAGAGGGAGAGTGAAAAAGTTAGCTTAAAGCTCAGCATTCAGAAAACTAAAATCATTGCATCCAGTCTCATCACTTCATGGCAAATAGATGGGAAAACATTGGAAACAGCAGCAGACTATTTTTGGGGGGCTTGGAAATCACTGCAGGTGATGGCTGCCTCCATGAACTTAAAACATATTTATGACTTGGAAGAAAAGTGATGACCAAACTAGACAGCATATTAAAAAGCCGAGACGTTGCTTTGCCAACAAAGATCCATCCAGTCAAGGCTATGGTTTTTCCATATGTCATGGATGGATATGAAAGATGTACTATAAAGAAAGTGACAGCTGAAAATTGGATGCTTTTGAACTGTGGTGTTGGAGAAGATGCTTGTAGGTCGCTTAGACTACAAGGAGACGCAACCACTCCATCCTAAAGGAAATCAGGTCTGAATATACATTGGAAGGACTAATACTGAACCTGAAACTCCAATACTTTGGCCACTTGATGTGAAGAGCTGACTCACTTGGAAGTTGCTTTGATTTGCCTGTGAGTGTGGGAGCCCTCCCTGGGCAAAGGGCCTCAGGGGTCATTGCCACTGAATCACGACCTCCAAGCAAGCGCATTCCAGCTGTGTGACATTCAGGAAGCAGGAGACTGGGAAAACTATCTTCCTTAGAGGAAGGAAAGTCATCCACAGAGAGTGTGTTTTCAGGCCTCTCTTTGCAGCAAGTGTTTTGCTTCTCAGACATCAGAGCTGCAGGCTTGCTCTGAGGGCCTCAATTGCAGAGTCAGGGCTGTGTGTCTCACTGCACTTTCCAAGCATTGCAGACACATTCCTAGGTTGGAGCAGTGCTTCCCATGAGAAAGAAGCCTCGGGAGTGTGTCTGAGCGGGCTGAGTGCCATGCTAGGGTCACCTAGTCGAGGGCACCTTGCACATCCAATGGGCCCCAGGCGAGTAGCTATGGACCGGCCCTTCGGTTGAGATATCCCAAAGCAGGGAACAAAGCTAGCTCTGTCAGAAGGAGGAAAACAGCAATGGGATGGATTTTCAAGCAGTTGCTAAGTCACACCACGTTAGGGCTCCCCGGGAAAGAAATGCGAATTTTGGCCTCTAGGCCCAGTATCCAGATGTGTGCACAGGATATTTTCCCCACAGGATCCAAGAATGTTCCAGACAGACCTAAGCTCACTAGCTCTCTCCTGCAGAGGAAATGAAATATTGTTTGCTGAACCACGAAAAGATGCTGGGATTCTTGGCTTATGGAGGAGAAGAATTCAATCCAGGGCCCAAGACGAGGCTTGATTGCTCAGAGCTTTTGTGCAATAGAGTTTTATTAAAGGATAAAGGAGATAGAGAAAGCTTCTGACAGAGACATCACAAGGGCAGAAAGCGTACCCCCTTGCTAGTGTTAGTAATGGAGTTATATACTCTCCAATAAGTTATGACAACGAACAAAAGAATGTCTGGAGGTTGTAAAGACTCACTAGACCTACTCCCATAATTTACATTTTAAGATAACAGGATTAGCCAGAAGGTTTTTTCCAGAGACCGTCCTCAAGAAGGATGCATGATTGTTATATAATCCTAAGGAATGTAGAGGGGAAAACAGTTTGTCCTTTCTTCCTCCTTGAGAATTCTAGACCCCTCTCTCCTTGGGGACCCTTGAACTTCTTAGAAACCTGCCTTGGCAATGACTCTCTCAGAAACATGATTGAACAGCCGTTTGGAGCTTCCTTTGACTTTCCCTGGGAGGGAGGGAGCCCTCCCTGAGCACAGGGCCTCAGGGGCCATGGCCAATGAAAAATAATCTCCCAGCAAGTGCTTTTCAGCCCTGTGTGACTCTCAGCCCACAGGAGGCTGAGAAAACTCTCTTCCTTGGAGGAAGGAAAGGCAGCCCAAGAGTGTGTTTTCAGGCCTGTATCTTGCAGCAAGTGTTTGGCTTGTTAGACAGAAGACCTGCAGGCCTGTTCCAACAGACTCAATGCCAGAATCAGGGCCTTGTGTCTCCCTGCAGTTTCCTGGCCTTGCAAACACATTCCTAGGTGAGAGCAGTCCTGCCCATGGGGAAGCAGGCTGCGGGAGTGTGTCTGAGGGGCCAGGTGTCATGCTGGGGTCACCTGGTCGAGGGCACCTTGCACCTCCAATGGACCCCAGGCAAGGAGTTGCAGGCCACCACCTTGCTTCTGAAATCCCAAAATGGGGAGCAAAGCTCGCTCTGTCAGAGGGAAGAAAACAGCAACAGGATGGATTTTCAAGCAGTTGCTAGGCTGTACTGCGTTAGGGCTCCAAGGAAGGAAAATGCGAATTTTAGCCCCTACGACTGGTATCCAGGTGGGCTCCCAGGATGATTTCCCCGCAGGATCCAAGAACGTTCCAGACAGACCTGGGCTCACTAGCTCCCTCCTGCAGAGGAAACATGATAGAACAGCTGTTTGGAGGTTGCTTTGACTTCCCCTGGGGAGGTAGGATCCCTCCCTGGGTGCAGGGCCTCAGGGGCCATTGCCGCTGAGAAATGCCCTCTAAGCCAGACCTTTCCAGCCTTGTATGACTCAGCACGGAGGAGACTGGAAAAGCTCTCTTCCTTGGAGGAAGGAAAGGCAGCCCCAGAGAGTGTGTTTTCACACCTGTATCTTGCAGCAAGTGTTTGGCGTCTCAGACGTCAGACCTCCAGGCCTGCTCCAACGGCCTCAGTTCAGAGTC
>NW_017205347.1:0-5315 GCF_001704415.2 Capra hircus
CACAGATCCCTTGATCCACGCGAAGGGAAGAGTGACACTGCTGCTACAGCTCGGGGAGAAAAGCGCACGTGCATGCACCCAAACGAGACGAGGACTGACTCCATGGGGAGACTCCAGAAGTACCCCAAGATCCATGTCAGCACTGGAGAGGAATCCTCAGGTTCCGGCACCGACTCCACACAAGGTCTTAGGCCCCGGCATCGACGGAGAGGAATCCCGAGAGGCCCCCGAGCAAACTCGCATGGGGACTGGCCTTTCCTGAGGCCACCAGACGGTCCCTGAGGTCCCCGTCGTAAGTCGAGAGCACCTGCCGCAACTCGAGAAAATCCAGGAGGTTCTCCCTCCAGGCGAGATGAGGCCCATTTCCGCGCTGAGGCGTCTCGAGGCTAATCACATCTAACATCTGGAACTTCCAAAGGGTCCTTCACACCCCTGCTGCAACTCAAGAAGTTCCCCGACATACCCCTCCACTCGAGAGGAAGCACGAGAGGCCGCCCATCACAGAATAGCCCCGTTTCCGCCTCCTAGCTCGGAGGGGGGGATCCTTTCCCAGCGTGGTCGGGAAAAATTCCCGGCGTTCCCGTGCATCTCAAGAGGAGGTGCTCTCCACAGGAAAGGCGAGAGGAACTCCAGGGTCGTGCCATCATTCCCAGAGTCCCTGGATGTCTCAGTCCCATTCCAGGGAAATCTATTTTCCCTGCACTGCCTCGACTTTCAAGCCGAAGATCGACTCACATCTCGGGTGCACCTGGGGACAGCCCTGTGGGAAAGCCTCGTGGAAAGCCTCGAGGGAAAGACACAGATCCCTTGATCCACGCGAAGGGAAGCACGACACTGCTACTACAGCTCGGAGGAAAGCGCACGTGCATGCCCCCCTCTCGAGACGAGGACTGACTGCCTGGGGAGACTCCAGAAGTACCCTAAGATCCATGTTTGCACTGGAGAGGAATCCTCAGGTTCCGCACTGACTCCACACAAGGTCTTAGGCCCCAGCATCGACGGGAGAGGAATCCCGAGAGGTCCCGAGCAACTCGCATGGGGACTGGCCTTTCCTGAGGGCCACCAGAGTTCCCTGAGGTCCCCGTCGTAAGTCGAGAGCACATGCCGCAACTCGAGAAAATCAGGAGGTTCTCCCCTCCAAGCGACATGAAGCCCATTTCCGCTGAGGTATCTCGAGGCTAATCAGCTTACCTCTGGAACTTCCAAAGGGTCCTTCACCCCTTGCTGCAACTCAAGAAGTTCCGCGACATACCCGTCACCACTCGAGAGGAAGCAGGAAAGTGCCCCCACATCAAGAGGAGCCACCTTTCCGCCTCCTAACTCGAGAGGTTTTGTCCTTTCCCTGCGTGGTGGGGAAAGAATTCACGGCGTTCCCGTCATTCTCAAGAGGAGGCGCTCTCCAGAGGAAAAGCGAGAGGAACTCCAGGTTCGTGCCACCATTGCCCAGAGTCCCCCAGATGTCTCAGTCCATTCCAGGGAACCTGGTTTCCCTGCACTGCCTCGACTTTTTAAGCCGAGGATCGACTCACACCACCGTGGCACGTGGAAAGTACTGTGGGAAAGCCCTCGGGAAAGCCTCATGGGAAAGTCTAGAGGAAAGCCACAGATCCCTTGATCCACGAAAAGGGAAGCGTGACACTGCTGCTACAGCTCGGGAGGAAAGCGCACGTGCATGCCCCCACTCGAGACGAGGACTTACGCCTCTGGGGAGACTACAGAAGTCCCCGAAGATCCATGTCGGCACTGGAGAGGAATCCTCAGGTTCCGGCACTGACTCCACACAAGGTCTTAGGCCCCGGCATCGACGGGAGAGGAATCCCGAGAGGCCCCCGAGCAACTCGCATGGGGACTGGGCTTTCCTGAGGCCACCAGAGTGGGTCCCTGAGGTCCCCGTCGTAAGTCGAGAGCACCTGCCGCAACTCGAGAAAATCCAGGAGGTTCTCCCCTCCAGGCGACATGAGGCCCATTTCCGCTGAGGTATCTCGAGGCTAATCACACCTTACCTCTGGAACTTCCAAAGGGTCCTTCACACCCTTGCTGCAACTCAAGAAGTACCCGACATACCCGTCTCCACTCGAGAGGAAGCAGGAAAGTGCCGCCCACATCAAGAGGAGCCACGTTTCCGCCTCCTAGCTCGAGAGGTTTGATCCTTTCCCTGCGTGGTGGGGAAAGAATTCGCGGTGTTCCCGTCGCATCTCAAGAGGAGGCGCTCTCCAGAGGAAAAGCGAGAGGAACTCCAGGTTCGTGCCACCATTGCCAGAGTCCCCCAGATGTCTCAGTCCATTCCAGGGAACCTGGTTTCCCTGCACTGCCTCGACTTTCAAGCCGAGGATCGACTAACACCACAGTGGCACGTGGGCAGCCCTGTGGAAAGCCTTCGTGGGAAAGCCTGGAGGGAAATCCACAGATCCCTTGATCCACGCGAAGGGAAGCGTGACACTGCTGCTAAAGCTAGGAGGAAAGCGCACGTGCATGGCCCACTCGAGACGAGGACTGACACCCCTGGGGAGACTCCAGAAGTACCCAAGATCCATGTCAGCACTGGAGAGGAATCCTCAGGTTCCCCACCGACTCCACACAAGGTCTTAGGCCCCTGCATCGACGTGAGAGGAATCCCGAGAGGCCCCAACAACTTGCATGGGACTGATCTTTCCTGAGGCCACCACAGTGGTCCCTGCGGTCCCTGTCGTAAGTCGAGAGCACCTGCTGCAACTCGAGAAAATCCAGAAGGTTCTCCCCTCCAGGCGAGCTGATTCCCATTTCCGCTGAGGTATCTCGAGGCTAATCACACCTTACCTCTGGAACTTCCAAAGAGTCCTTCACACCCTTACTGCAACTCAAGAAGTACCCCGACATACCCGTCTCCACTCGAGAGGAAGCACGAGAGTCCCGCCCACATCCAGAGGAGCCCTGTTCCGCCTCCTAGCTCGAGAGCAGGGATCCTTTCCCTCCGTGGTCGGATAGAATTCCCGGTGTTCCCGTCACAACTCAAGAGGAGGCGGGCTCCACAGGAAAGGCGAGAGGAACTCCACGGTCGAGCCACCATTCCCAGAATCCTCTGGATGTTTCAGTCCATTCCAGGAAACCTGTTTTCCCTGCACTGCGTCGACTTTCAAGCCGAGGATCGAATCACACACACGGTGGCACGTGGGACAGCCCTGTGGGAAAGCCTCGTGGGGAAGCCTTGAGGGAAAGACCCAGATCCCTTGATCCATGCGAAGGGAAGCGCGACACTGCTGCTACAGCTCGGGAGGAAAGCGCACGTGCATGCCCCGACTCGAGACGAGGACTGACTGCCCTGGGGAGACTCCAGAAGTACCCTAAGATCCATGTCTGCACTGGAGAGAAATCCTCAGGTTCCGGCACTGAGTCCACAGAAGGTCTTAGGCCCCAGCATGGACGGAGAAGAATCCCGAGAGGCCCTCGAGCAACTCGCATGGGACTGGCCTTTCCTGAGGCCACGAGAGCGGGGTCCCTGAAGTCCCCATCGTAAAGTCGAGAGCACCTGCCGCAACTCGAGAAAATCCAGGAGGTTCTCCCCTCCAGGCTCGATGAGGACTATTTCAGCAGAGGCAACTAGAGTCTAATCACACCTAAACTCTGGAACTTCCAAAGGGTCCTTCACACCCTTGCTGCAACTCAAGAAGTTCCCCAACATACCCATCTCACTCGAGAGGAAGCATAGAGAGCCGACCACATCCAGAGGAGCCCGTTTCCACCTCCTAGCTCGAGAGGAGAGGATCCTTTCCCTGCGTGGGTCGGAAAGAATTCCGCGTTCCCGTCGCATCTCAAGAGGAGGCGCTCTCCACAGGAAAGCGCGAGAGGAACTCCAGGGTCGTGCCACCATTCTCAGAGTCCCCAGATGTCTCAGTCCATTCCAGGGAAACCTGTTTTCCCTGCACTGCCTCGTCTTTCAAGCCAGGATCGACTCACAACACGGTGGCACGTGGGACAGCCCTGCGGGAAATCCTAGTAGGAAAGCTTTGTGGGAAACCCTCGAGTGAAAACCACAGATCCATTGATCCAAACGAAGGGAAGCGTGACACTGCTGCTTCAGCTCGGCAGGAAAGCGCACGTGCATGCCCCAACCTGAGACGAACAGTGACTCCCCTGGGGAGACTCCAGAAATACACCAAGATCAATTTCTGCACTGGAGAGGATACTCAGGTTCCGGCAGCATCTCCACACAAGATCTTAGGCGCTGGAATCGACGGCGAGAGGAAACCCGAGAGGCCCCCGAGCAACTCGCATGGGGACTGGCCTTTCCTGAGGCCACCAGAGCGGGTCCCTGAGGTTCCCGTCGTAAGTCGAGAGCACCTGCCGCAACTCGAGAAAATCCAGGAGGTTCTCCCCTCCAGGCGAGATGAGGCCCATTTCCGCTGAGGCATCTCAAGGCTAATCACATCTAACATCTGGAACTTCCAAAGGGTCCTTCACACCCTTGCTGCAACTCAAGAAGTTCCCCGACATACCCGTCTCCACTCGAGAGGAAGCACGAGAGTGCCGCCCACATCCAGAGGAGCCCCGTTTCCGCCTCCTAGCTCGAGAGGAGGGATCCTTTCCCTGCGTGGTCGGGAAAGAATTCCCGGCATTCCCGTCACATCTCAAGAGGAGGCGCTCTCCACAGGAAAGGCGAGAGGAACTCCAGGGTCGTGCCATATTCCCAAAGTCCCCCAGATGTCTCAGTCCATTCCAGGGAAACCTGTTTTCCCTGCACTGCCTCGACTTTCAAGCGAGGATCGACTCACACAACGGTGGCACGTGGGACATCCCTGTGGGCAAACCTCGTGGGAAAGCCTCGTGGGAAAGCCTCGAGGAAAGACACAGATCCCTTGATCCACGAAAAGGGAAGCGTGACACTGCTGCTACAGCTCGGGGAGGAAAGCGCACGTGCATGCCCCCTCTCGAGACGAGGACTTACGCCTCTGGGGAGACAACAGAAGTACCCGAAGATCCATGTCGGCACTGGAGAGGAATCCTCAGGCGGCACTGACTCCACACAAGGTCTTAGGCCCCGGCATCGACGGGAGAGGAATCCCGAGAGGCCCCGAGTAACTCGCATGGGGACTGGCCTTTCCTGAGGCCACCAGAATGGGTCCCTGAGGTCCCCGTTGTAAGTCGAGAGCACCTGCCGCAACTCGAGAAAATCCAGGAGGTTTCTCCCCTCCAGGCGACATGAGGCCCATTTCCGCTGAGGGTATCTCTAGGCCTAATCACACCTTACCTCTGGAACTTCCAAAGGCCCTTCACACCCTTGCTGCAACTCAAGAAGTTCCCCGACATACGCCGTTTCTACTCGAGAGGAAGCGCGAGAG
>NW_017205348.1:0-5315 GCF_001704415.2 Capra hircus
TCCCCAGGGGAGTCAGTTCTCGTCTCGAGTAGGGGCATGCACGTGCGCTTTCCTCCCGTGCTGTAGCAGCAGTGTCACGCTTTCCCGTCGCGTGGATTAAGGGATCTGTGGCTTTCCCTCGAGGCTTTCCCACGAGGCTTTCCCACAGGGTTGTCACACGTGCCACCAGGTGTGAGTCGATCCTCAGCGTGAAAGTCGAAGCAGTGCAGGGAAAACAGGATCCTCTGGAATGGACTGAGACATCTGGGGGGACTCTTGGAATGGTGGCACGACCCATGAGTTCCTCTCGCCTTTCCTGTGCAGCGCGCCTCCTCTTGAGATGCGTCGAAATGTCGGGAATTCTTTCCCGAGGAAGCAGGGAAGGATCCCTCATCTCGAGCTTGGAGGAGGAAACGGAGCTCCTCTGGCGGTTGCCGGACCCTCGTGATTCCTCTGGAGTGGAGACGGGTATGTCGGGAACTTCTTGAGTTTTAGCAAGGGTGTTTAGGACACTTTGGAAGTTCCAGAGTTTAGTTGTGATTACTCTCGAGACGCCGCAGAGAAAATGGGCCTCATCTCGACTGGAGCAGAGAACCTCCTGGATTTTCTCGAGTTGCGGCAGGTACTCTCCACATACGACCGTGACCTCAGGGACAGTGTAGCAGATGTGTCACGCTTCCCGTCGCGGGGATCAAGGGATCTGTGGCTTTCCCTCGAGGCTTTCTCACAGGGCTGTCCCACATGCCACCATGGTGTGAGTGGATCCTCGGCGTGAAAGTCGAGGCAGTGCTGGGAAAACGGGTTCCTCTGAAATGGACTGAGACATCTGGGGGACTCTTGAAATGGTGGCACGACCCTGGAGTTCCTCTTGCCTTTCCTTTTGAGAACCCTTGCTCTTGAGATGCCATGGGAACGCCGAAAAATCTTTCCTGACTAAGCAGGATAGGATCCTTCATCTCGGAAACGGGGTTCCCTCTGAATGTGGGCGGGACCCTCGTGCTTCCTCTCGTGTGGAGACGGGTATGTCGGGGAACTTCTTGAGTTGCAGCAAGGACCCTTTTTAATTTCCAGAGGTTAGGTGTGATGAGCCTCCAGACACCTCAGAGGAAATGGGCCTCATCCCGCCTGGAGGGAGAACCTCCTGGATTTTACCCAGTTGCGGCAGGTGCTCTCGGAGTTACGACGGGTCCTCAGGGACCCGCTCTGGTGGCCTCAGGAAAGGCCAGTCCCCATGCGAGTTACAAGGGGGCCTTTAGGGATTCCTCTCCCATCGATGCCGGTGCCTAAGACCTTGTGTGGAGTCGGGGCCAGACCCTGAGGATGCCTCTCCAGTGCTGACATGAATCTTTCCGTACTTCTGGAGTCTCACCAGGGGAGTCAGTCCTCATCTCGTGTGGGGGCATGCACCTGCCATTCCTCACGACCTGCAGCAGCAGTGTCACGCTTGCCGACGTGTGGATCAAGGGATCTGTCGCTTTCCATTGAGGCTTTCCCACGAGGCTTTCCAACAGGGCTGTCCCACGTGCCACGGTGGTGTGAGTCGATCCTCGGCGTGAACGTCGAGGCAGTGCAGGGAAAACAGTTTCTTCTGGAATGGACTTAGACATCTGGGGGACTCTTGGAATGCTGGCTAGGCCCTGGAGTTCCTCTCGTCTTTCCTGTGGAGAGCGCCTCCTCTTGAGATGCGACGGAAGGCCGGGAATTCTTTCCCGACGACGAAGGGAAAGGATCCCTCTTCTCGAGCTATGAGGCGGAAACGGGGCTCCGCTGGATATGGGCGGGAACCTCGTCCTTCCTCTCGAGTGGAGATGGGTATGTCGGAGAACTTCTTGACTTGCAGCAAGGGTGTGAAGGACCCTTTGGAAGTTTCAGAGGTTAGGTGTGATTAGCCTCGAGACGCCTCAGCGGAAATGGGGCCTCATCTCGCCTGGAGGGGAGAACCTCCTGGATTTCTCCGAGTTGCGGGCAGGTGCTCTCGAGTTACGACGGAGACCTCAGGGACCCGCTCTGGTGACCTCAGGAAAGGCCAGTCCCCATGCGAGGTGCTAGGGGGCCTCTCAGGATTCCTCTCCGGTCGATGCCGGGGCCTAAGACCTTGTGTGGAGTCGGGACCGGAACCTGAGGATTCCTCTGCCAGTGCTGACATGGATCTTGGCGTACTTCTGGAGTCTCCCAAGCTTGCGTCAGTCCTCGGCTCGAGTGGGTCATGCACCTGCGCTTTCCTCCCGAGCGGTAGCAGCAGTGTCACGCTTCCCTTCTCGTGATCAAGGAATCTGTGGCTTTCCCTGGAGTCTTTCCCATGAGGCTTTCCCACAAGGCTATTCCACTTGCCACCATGGTGTGAGTCGATCCTCGCGTGAAAGTCGAACCAGTGCAGGGAAAACAGGAACCTCCTTCCCACAGTAGGGGATACACTGTCCCCTTGGGCGGGTATCTCCAGGGCACTCGCGCTGGGGGTTGCCCGCGAGGTGCGGGCCTCAGGCTCCACGTGAGAAAAGCCCCAAATGGCATTAGCTGCCAGTCCAGACGCTGGCCCCTCAGGTCTCTGGCCGGAGCCTTGGGCTCCAGGCAACTCAAACCCTCGGGGTGGCACTCTGGGACTGCTGTAGGGAAAGGATGCCAAGAGCCCACGGAGGAGTTGGGGAGGGGGCATGGGGGAAACGGAGGCGAGGACAGCGAGGGATCTAGGTGGAGGCGCTGGAGAGAGCGTCTGGTGTCCCGGAATGCCTCGGAGGAGCCAGCGGGGGACAGTCGAGGACCAGGGACCTGTGGAATGTGAAAAGGCGGGAAATCTCAGAGCAAGGCAGGCTGGGAAAGGGGGCGTTGGTGGCCAATTCAAAGGGACCTAGGGGCGTTTCCTGGGCGGTGAGTTCCCTTGGCACTGCTGAGGGCCCCTGATTGATCCAC
The DNA here is from genome assembly GCF_001704415.2 of Capra hircus. NCBI lineage: Eukaryota > Metazoa > Chordata > Mammalia > Artiodactyla > Bovidae > Capra > Capra hircus. Next base: position 2,887 of record NW_017205348.1, read on the forward strand.
TCGGGGTTGAACCCACCCCCGCTGCGAGGGAGGGCCACAAACCAAAGCCCCGAACTGCCCGCCCACCCCAACGGGGATCTTGGCGGTCCAGGGCACAGCCGTGCCCGGGAAAAGCCCACTCGCTCCACGGGACTCCGTCCAGGGTCTCTGCTTGGAAAGAGGCCAGGGGCGGCCCCCTCCATCTACCCACCCAAACCCTATTGACGTCAATGGTGGCGGAGACGCCTCCCGTTCTCCAGAGTCCTGAGCTGCTGGGTCCCCGCCCACTCAGGCCAGCAGTCTGCAGCGTGCCCGTGTGCCTCTCCCACCATGGCTTCGTCCGGCTCCTCCAGCACCTCAAGCGGTACGTTTGCCCTCGGTCCCTGTGGTCGGATCACATCTCAGGGGATTTGCGGGTGGCCTGGGCAAGGGCTCTCGGCCAATGTGTTGACCCCCCTCCCACCCGAGAACGGCTGGGACCCATCGGCCAGGCCCGGGGTTCCGAGGCGTCAGGTGTGCCCAAATTCGGAGGGCGTGGCATCGTTCGTTCATCTTGCTCCTTTGGCACACACATGGCTTCTCCGTTCTCTTTTCTGGGAAGACAGTGTTGTTTCAGGGGGCGTGCTGCGGGGGCGGGGGCCGGGGTTGGGGGGTGGTGGGAGCGGGTGCTTTGCTGGGATGAGGCCCTTTATCCTCACATCTTCATGTGGGAATGGGAGTCGGGGAGCTCTGTGGCCTTGCTGCCTTCAGTGGCTTCCTCTGCACAGGGGCCTAGTGGCTTCTGCCTTTTGTCAGGCGTTACGGGGTTTGGGCGTCGCTTTGGTGGCCTTGGCCTTTGCCTTGGCCTGGGCCTTGGCCTTGCCCTTGGCGTTGCCGTTGCCCTTGCCTTGGTCTTGGGCTTGGCCTTGCCCTGCCCTTGAACTTGAACTTGACCTTGACTTGACCTTGACCTTGAACTTGAACTTGGACTTGACCTTGAACTTGAACCTTGACCTTGACCTTGAACTTGAACTTGGGCTTGACCTTGAACTTCAACTTGAACTTGACCTTGAACTTGAACTTGAACTTCAACTTCAACTTGCAACTTGAACTTGAACTTGAACTTGAACTTTGAACTTGAACTTGAACTTGAACTTGAACTTGAACTTGACACTTGAACTTGACTTTGAACTTGAACTTGAACTTGAACTTGAACCTTGATCTTGAACTTGACACTTGAACTTGAACTTGAACTTGAACTTGAACTTGAACTTGACCTTGAACTTGAACTTGACCTTGAACTTCAACTTGACTTCAACTTGAACTTGACCTTGACCTTGACCTTGAACTTGAACTTGAACTTGACCTTGAACTTGAACTTCAACTTGAACTTGTCTCTGACCTTGAACTTGAACTTGAACTTGACCTTGACCTTGACTTGAACTTCAACTTGAACTTGAACTTGACCTTGACCTTGGACTTGACCCTGAACTTGACCTTGACCTTGAAGTTGACCGTGAACTTGAACTTAAACTTCACCTTGATCTTGAGCTTGAACTTGAACTTGAACTTGACCTTGACTTAAACTTGAACTTGACCTTGAACTTGAACTTGACCTTGACCTTGACCAACAACGGGAGACCTCGAGATTTGCTCAGAGCACCGGAGGTCCAGAAGCAGGGCCCTGTATCTCCCCTTCCCTTTGTGATCATTGCAAAGACATTCCTAGCTGATAGCGGGAGTGCCCCTGAAGAAGCAAGCAGTGGGAGTGTGTTTGACACGACTGTGTGCCTTCCTGGCCTCAGCTCCACAAGGGGCCTTTCCTCTCGAAGTAGGCCCCATGTCCCCTTGGGGAGGGTGTCATGCCTCTTTTCTCCTCACTGCCAAAGGGTGGAGCCAAGCTCGCTCTGTCAGAGGTACAAAAACAGCAATTGAATGGATTTTCAAGCTCTTGCTAGGCTTCACCCTTTCAGGGCCCACTGTACTGAAACAGGTGCTCTGTGGCCCCTGGTTGGGTATGCAAGTTCACAAACAGGTGAGATCCTGTCCAAGCCAAGAATTTTCCTGAAAGACCTAGGCTCACTAGAGCTCTCCTCCAGAGCAAAGGGGATAGAGGAGATGTATGGAGGAGTCTTTGCCTTTCCCTGTGAGTGTGGGGCTACTCCCTACGGCCCCAACCTCAGGGATAACTGCCTCTAAGAAAGGAATGGCAAGAAGCGCTATTCTTGGAGGTTGGGACAGGAGTTTCGCAGCATGTGGGGAAAGAAAGACTTCTTCGGGGAAGAAGAGGCAACCACCGGGGGTGTGTTTTGCAAGCCTCTATTTGGAAGGAACAGGTTTGCTTATACAACTCAAGACCTCCAGATCTGCTCAGAGACTGAAGTTCCAGAGACAGGGCCATGTATCTCCCCTTCCCTTTGAGATCCTTGCAAAGACATTCCTAGCAGATCGTGGAGTGCCATGAAGAAGCA
>NW_017205349.1:0-5315 GCF_001704415.2 Capra hircus
TCGTGCCACCATTCCAGAGTCCGCCCAGATGTCTCAGTCCATTCCAGGGAAACCTGTTTTCCCTGGACTGGTCTCGACTTTCTAGCCGAGAATGGACTCACACCACGGTGGCACGTGGGACGTCCCTGTGGGAAAACCCTCGTGGGAAAGCCTCGTGGGAAAGCCTCGAGGGAAAGCCACAGATATCTTGATCCAGGCGAAGGGAAACGTGACACTGCTTCCAAGCAGCTCGGGAGTAAAGCGCACGTGCATGCCCCCGCACTTGAGACGAAGACTGACTCCCTGGGGAGACTCCAGAAGTACCCCAAGAAGCATGTCAGCACTGAAGAGGAAACCTCAGATTCCGGCACGACGCCACACAAGGTCTTAGGCCCGGCATCGACGGGAGAGGAAACCCGAGAGGCACCCGAGCAACTCGCATGGGGACTGGCCTTTTCTGAGGCCACCAGAGCGGGTCCCTGAGGTCCCCGTCGTAAGTCGAGAGCACCTGTCGCAACTCGAGAAAATCCAGGAGGTTCTCCCCTCCAGGCGAGATGAGGCCCATTTCCGCTGAGACGCTCGAGGCTAATCAAACCTAACCTATGGAACTTCCAAAGGGTTCCTTCACACCTTGCTGCAACTCAAGAAGTTCCCCGACATACCCGTCTCCACTCGAGAGGAAAGCAGGAAAGTCCCGCCCACATCCAGAGGAGCCACGTTTCCTCCTCATAGCTCGAGAGGTTTGATCCTTTCCCCTGCGTGGTCGGGAAAGAATTCGGGCATTCCCGTCCCACATCAAGAGGAGGCGCTCTCCAGAGGAAAGCTAGAGGAACTCCAGAGTCGTGCCCCCATTCCCAGAGTCCCCAGATGTCTCAGTCCATTCCAGGGATACCTGTTTTCCCTGCACTGCCTCGACTTTCAAGCCGAGGGTCGATTCATGGGCAGGGCGGCGGTGGGAAAGATCTGTGGGAAAGCCTCATGGGAAAGCCTCGAGGGAAAGCCACAGATCTTTGATCCACTCGCAGGGAAGCGTGACACTGCTGCTACAGCTCGGGAGGAAAGCGCAGTGCATGCCCCCACTCGAGCCGAGGACTGACTCCCCTGGGAGACTCCAGAAGTACCCCATGATCCACGAAGCACTGGAGAGGAATCCTCAGGTTCCGACACCGACTGCCACATAAATCTAGGCCCCGCATCGTCGGGAGAGGAATCCGAGACGCCCCGAGCAACTCGCATGGGGAATGGCCTTTCCTGAGGCCACAGAGCGGGTCCCTGAGGTCCCCGTCGTAAGTCGAGAGCACCTGCCGCAACTCGACAAAATCCAGGAGGTTCTACCCTCCAGGCGAGATCAGGCCCATTTCGCTGAGGCGTCTGAGGCTAATCACACCTGACTCTGGAACTTCCGAAGGTCTCCACACCCTTGCTGCAATCTCAAGAAGTTCCCCGACATACCCGTCTCCACTCGAGAGGAAGCACGAGAGTCCCGACCATATCCAGAGAGCCCCGTTTCCACCTCCTAGCTCGAGAAGAGGGATCCTTTCCCTGCGTGCTCGGGAAAGAATTCCCGGCGTTCCCGTCGCTTCTCAAGAGAAGGCACTCTCCACAGAAAAGGCGAGAGGAACTCAGGGTCGTGCCACATTCCCAGAGTCCCCCAGATGTCTCAGTTCATTCCAGGAAACCTGTTTCCTGCACTGTTTTGACTTTCAAGCGAGGATCAACTCACACCACGGTGGCACGAGGGACAGACCTGTGGGAAAGCCTCGTTGGAAAGTCTCGTGTGAAAGCCTCGAGGGAAAGCCACAGATCCTTGATCCAAGCATAGGGAAGCGTGCACTGCTGCTTCAGCTCAGGAGGAAAGCGCACGTGCATGCCCCACTCGAGAGAGGACTGACTCCCCTGGGGAGACTCCAGAAGTACGCCAAGATCCATGAGCACTGGAGAGGAATCCTCAGGTTCCGGCACTGACTCCCCACAAGGTCTTAGGCCCCAGCATCGACAGGAGAGGAATCCCGAGAGGCCCCGAGCAACTCGCATGGGACTGGCCTTCCTGAGGCCACCAGAGCGGTCCCTGAGGTCCCCGTCGTAAGTCGAGAGCACTGCCGCAACTCGAGAAAATCCAGAGGTTCTCCCCTCCAGGCGAGATGAGCCCATTTCCACTGAGGCGTCTCGAGGCTTACTCACACCTAACCTCTGGAACTTCCAAAGGTCCTTCACACCCTTGCTGCAACTCAAGAAGTTCCCCGACATACCCGTCTCCGCTCGAAGGAAGCACGAGAGTCCCGCCCACATCCAGAGGAGCCCCGTTTCCGCCTCCTAGCTTGAGAGGAGGGATCCTTTCCTGCGTGTTCGGAAAGAATTCCCGGCGTTCCCGTCGCATCTCAAGAGGAGGCGCTCTCCACAGGAAAGGCGAGAGGAACTCCAGGGTCGTGCCACCATTCCCAGAGACAACCAGATGTCTCCATCCATTCCAGGGAAAACTGTTTCCTGCACTGCCTCGACTTTCAAGCCGAGGATGGACTCACACCACGGTGGCACGTGGGAGAGCCTTGTGGAAAGCCTCGTGGGAAAGCCTCGTGGGAAAGCCTCGAGGGAAAGCCATGATCCCTTGAACCTCGCGAGGGAAGGGAGACACTGCTGCTACAGCTCGGAGGAAAGCGCACGTGCATGCCCCACTCGAGACGCAGTACTGACTCCCCTGGGAGACTCCAGAAGTACCCCAAGATCCATGTCAGCAATGGAGAGGAATCCTCAGGTTGCGTCACTGAGTCCACACAAGGTCTTAGGCCCCAGCATCGACGGGAGAGGAATCCCGAGAGGCCCCCGAGCAACTCGCATTGGGACTGGCCTTTCCTGAGGCCACCAGAGCGGGTCCCAGGGGTCCCCGTCGTAAGTCGAGAGCACCTGCCGCAACTCGAGAAAATCCAGGAGGTTCTCCCCTCCAGGCTATATGAGGCCCATTTCCGCTGAGGCATCTTAAGGCTAATCACACCTAACTCTCGAAATTCCAAAGGTCCCTCACACCCTTTCTGCAACTCAAGAAGTTCCCCCCGACATACCCGTCTCGACTCGAGAGGAAGCACGAGAGTTCTGCCCACATCCAGAGGAGCCCCGTTTCCGCCTCCTAGCTCGAGAGGAGGGATCCTTTCCCTGCATGGTGGGGAAAGAATTCCCGCCGTTCCCGTCGCATCTCAAGAGGAGGCTCTCTCCATAGGAAAGGCGAGAGGAACTCCAGGGTCGGGCCACCATTCCCAGAGTCCCCAGATGTCTGTCCATTCCAGGGAAACCTGTTTTACCTGCACTGCCTCGACTTTCAAGCGAGGATAGACTCACACCACGGTGGCACGTGGGAGCCCGTTGGGAAAGCCTCGTTGGAAAGCTTCGTCGAAAAGCCTCGAGGGAAAGCCACAGATCCCTTACTCCACGCGAAGGGAAGCTGGACACTGCAGCTGGAGCTCAGGAGTAGAGCCCACCTGCATGCCCCCATTCGAGACGAGGATTGACTCCCCTGGGGAGACTCCAGAAGTACCCCAAGATCCATGTCAGCACTGGAGAGGAAACCTCAGATTCCCGCACCGACACCACAGAAGATCTTAGGCCCCGGCATCGATGGGAGAGGAAACCCGAAAGGCCCCCGAGCAACTAGCATGTTGACTGGCCTTTCCTGAGGCCACCAGAGCGGGTCCCTGAGTTCCCCGTCGTAAGTTGATAGCACCTGCTGCCACTCGAGAAAATCCAGGAGGTTCTACCCTCCAGGCAAGATGAGGCCTATTTCCGCTGAGTCGTTTGGAGGCTAATCACACCTAATCTCTGGAACTTCCAAAGGGTCCTTCACACCCTTGCTGCAACTCAAGAAATTCCACGACATACCCGTCTACACTCGAGGGAAGCACGAGAGTGCCGTCCACATCAAGAGGAGCCCCGTTTCCGCCTCATAGCTCGAGAGGAGGGATCCTTCCCCTGAGTGGTCGGGAAGGAATTCCCGGCATTCCCGTCGCATCTCAAGAGGAGGCGCTCTCCACAGGAAAGGCGAGAGGAACTCCAGGGTCGTGCCACCATTCCCAGAGTCCCCCAGATATCTCAGTCCATTCCAGGGAAACCTGTTTTCCCTGCACTGCCTCGACTTTCAAGCGAGGATCTTCCCACACCACGGTGACACGTGGGACACACCTGTGGTAAAGCCTCGTGGGAAAACCAAGTGGGAAAGCCTCGAGAAAAAGCCACAGATCCCTTGATCCATGCGAAGGGAAGGGTAACACTGCTGCTACAGCTCGGGAGGAAATCGCCTGTGAATGCCCCCACTCAGACGAGGACTGACTCCCTGGGGAGACTCCAGAAATACCCCCAAAATCCATGTCAGCACTGGAGAGGAATCCTCAGGTTCCGGCCCCGACACCACACAAGATCTTAAGCCCCGGCATCGAAGGGAGAGGAATCCCGAGAGGCCACAGAGCAACACGCATGGGGACTGGCCTTTCCTGAGGCCACCAGAGCGTGTCCCTGAGGTCCCCGTCGTAAGTCGAGAGCACCTGCCGCAACTCAAGAAAATCCAGGAGGTTCTCCCTCCAGGCGAGATGAGGCCCATTTCCGCTGAGGCGTTTCGAGGCTAATCACATCTAACATCTGGAATTTCCAAAGGGTCCTTAACACCCTTGCTGCAACTCAAGATGTTCCCCGACATACCCGTCTCCAATCGAGGGGAAGCAGGAGAGTCTCGCCCACATCCAGAGGAGCCCGTTTCCGACTCCTAGCTCGAGAGCAGGGATCCTTTCCCTGCGTGTTCGGGAAAGAATTCCCGGCGTTCCCGTCGCATCTCAAGAGGAGGCACTCTCCACAGAAAAGGCGAGAGGAACTCCAGGGTCGTGCCACCATTCCCAGAGTCCCCGAGATCCTCAGTCCATTCCAGGAAAACCTGTTTTCCCTGCACTGCCTCGACTTTCAAGCCGAGGATCGACTCACACCACAGTGGCACGTGGGACAGCCCTGTGGGAAAGCCTGTGGGAAAGCCTCGTGGGAAAGCCTCGTCGGAAAGCCTTCGAGGGAAATTCACAGATCCCTTGATCCACGCAAGGGAAGCGTGACACTGCTGCTACTGCTCGGGAGGAAAATCGCATGTGCATGCCCACACTCGAGATGCAGAATAACATTCCTGGGGAGATTCCAGAAGTACCCAAGATCCATGTCAGCACTGAAAGGAATCCTCAGGTTCCAGCACCGACTCCCACACAAGGTCTTAGGCCCCGGCATCAACGGGAGAGGAATCCCGAGAGGTCCCCGAGCAACTCGCATGGGGACTGGACTTTCCTGAGGCCACCAGAGCGGGTCCCTGAGGTCCCCGT
>NW_017205350.1:0-5314 GCF_001704415.2 Capra hircus
TGGAGTCGGTGCCGGAACCGGGAGGATTCCTCTCCAGTGCTTACATGGATCGTGGGGTACTTCTGGAATCTCCCCAGGGGAGTCAGTCCTCGTCTTGATGGGGGCGTGCACGTGCGCTTTCCTCCGAGCTGTAGCAGCAGTGTCACGCTTCCCTTCGCGTGGATCAAGGGATCTGTGGCTTTCCCTCGAGGCTTTTCCCACGAGGCTTTCCCACAGGGCTGTCCCACGTGCCACCGTGGTGTAGTTCGATCGTCGGCTTGAAAGTCGAGGCAGTGCAGGGAAAACAGGTTTCCCTGGAATGGACTGAGACATCTGGGGGACTCTGGGAATGGTGGCACGACGACCCTGGAGTTCCTCTCGCCTTTCCTGTGGAGAGCGCCTCCTCTTGAGATGCGATGGAACGCTTGAATTGGATTAATCATCACGCAGGGAAAGGATTCTCTCGAGCTAGCAGGCGGAAACGGGGCTCCTCTGGATGAGGGCGGGACTCTCGTGCTTCCTCTCGAGTGGAGACGGGTATGTCGGGGAACTTCTTGAGTTGCAGAAAGGGTGTGAAGGACCCTTTGGCAGTTCCAGAGGTTAGGTGTGATTAGCCTCGAGACGCCTCAGCGGAAATGGTCCTCATCTCCCCTGGAGGGGAGAACCTCCTGGATTTTCACGAGTTGTGGCAGGTGGTCTCGACTTACGACGGGGACCTCAGGGACGCGCTCTGGTGGCCTCAGGAAAGGCCAGTTCCCATGCGTGTTGCTCGGGGCCTCTCGGGATTCCTCTCCGTCGATGCCGGGGCCTAAGACCTTGTGTGGAGTCGGTGCCGGAACCTGAGAATTCCTCTGCAGTGCTGACATGGGTCTTGGGGGACTTCTGGAGTCTCCCCAGGGGAGTCAGTCCTCGTCTCGAGTGGGGGCATGCATGTGGCTTTCCTCCGAGCTGTAGCCGCAGTGTCACGCTTCCCTTTGCGTGGATCAAGGGATCTGTGGCTTTCCCTCGAGGCTTTCCACGAGGCTTTACCTCGAGGCTTTCCAACAGGGCTGTCCCTCGTGCCACCGTGGTGTAGGTCGATCGTCGGCTTGAAAGTCGAGGCAGTGCAGGGAAAACAGGTTTCCCTGGAATGGACTGAGAAATCTGGGGGACTCTGGGAATGGTGGCACGACCCTGGAGTCCCTCTCGCCTTTCCTGTGGAGAGCGCCTCCTCTTGAGATGCGACGGGAACGCCGGAAATCTTTCCCGACCACGCAGGGAAAGGACCCCTCATTTCGAGCTAGAAGCGGAAACGGGCTCCTCTGGATGTGGGCGGGACTCTCATGCTTCCTCTCGAGTGGAGACGGGTATGTCGGGGAACTTCTTGAGTTGCAGCAAGGGTGTGAAGGACCCTTTGGAAGTTCCAGAGGTTAGGTGTGATTAGCCTCGAGACGCCTCAGCGGAAATGGGCCTCATCGCCTGGAGGGGAGAACCTCCTGGATTTTTCGAGTTGCGGCAGGTGCTCTCGACTTACGATGGGGACCTCAGGGACCCGCTCTGGTTTCCTCAGGAAAGGCCAGTCCCCATGCGAGTTGTTTGGGGGCATCTCGGAATTCCTCTCCCGTCGATGCTGGCGCCTTATACCTTGTGTGGAGTCGGTGCCGGAACCTGAGAATAACTCTCCAGTGCTTACATGATTCTTGGGGTACTTCTGGAGTCTCCCAGGTGAGTCAGTCCTCATCTCTATTGGGGGCATGTATGTGCACTTTCCTCCAGAGCTGTAGCAGCAGTGTCACGCTTCCCTTCTCGAGGATCCAGGGATCTGTGGCTTTATCTGGAGGCTTTCCCACGATGCTTTTTCATGAGGAATTCCCACAGGGCTGTCCCACGTGCCACCGTGGTGTGAGTCGTTCCTCGGATTGAAAGTCGAGGCAGTGCAGGGAAACAGGTTTCCCTGGAATGGACTGAGAAATCTGGGGGACTCTGGGAATGGTGGCACCACCCTGGAGTTCCTCTCGCCTTTCCTGTGGTGAGCGGCTCCTCTTGAGATGCGACGGGAACGCTGGAAATTCTTTCCCGACCACGCAGGGAAAGGATCCCTCCTCTCGAGCTAGGAGGCGGAAACGGGGCTCCTCTGGATGTGGGCGGGACAATCGTGCTTTCTCTCGAGTGGAGACGGGTATGTCTCGGAACTTCTTGAGTTGCAGCAAGGGTGTGAAGGACCCTTTGGAAGTTCCAGAAGTTAGGTGTGATTAGCCTCGAGACCCCTCACCGGAAATGGGCCTCATCTAGAATGGAGGGGAGAACCTCCTGGTTTTTCTCGAGTGGCGGCAGGTGCTCTGGACTTACGACGGGGACCTCAGGGACCCGCTCTGGTGGCCTCAGAAAAGGCCAGTCCACATGCGAGTTGCTCGGGGGCCTCTCGGGATTCCTCTCCTGTCGATGCCGTGGACTAAGACCTTGTGTGGATTTGGTGCCGGAACCTGAGGATTCCTCTCCCGTATGACATGGGTCTTGGGGGACTTCTGGAGTCTCCCCAGGGGAGTCAGTCCTCGTCTCGAGTGGGGGCATGCACGTGGGCTTTCCTCCGAGCTGTAGCCGCAGTGTCACGATTCCCTTTGCGAGGATCAAGGGATCTGTGTCTTTCCCTCGAGGCTTTCCCACGAGGCTTTACCTCGAGGCTTTCCAACAGGGCTGTCCCTCGTGCCACCGTGGTGTAGGTCGATCATCGGCTTGAAAGTCAAGGCAGTGCAGGGAAAACAGGTTTCCCTGGAATGGACTGAGACATCTGGGGACTCAGGGAATGGTGGCACGACCCTGGAGTTCCTCTCGCCTTTCCTGTGGAGAGCGCCTCTTCTTGAGATGCGAAGGGAACTCCGGAATTCTTTCCCGACCACGCAGGGAAAGGATCCTCCTCTCGAGCTATGAGGCTGAAACGGGGCTCTTCTGGTTGTGGGCGGGACTCTCGTGCTTCCTTTCGAGTGGAAACGGGTATGTCGGGGAACTTCTTGAGTTGCAGCAATGGTGTGAAGGGCCCTTTGGAAGTTCCAGAGGTTAGGTGTGATTAGCCTCGAGATGCCTCAGCGCAAATGGGTCTCATCTCGCCTGGAGGGGAGAACCTCCTGGATTTTCTCGAGTTGCGCCAGGTGCTCTCGACTTACGACGGGGACCTCAGGGACCCGCTTTGGTGGCCTCAGGAAAGGCCAGTCCCCATGCGAGTTGCTCGGGAGCCTCTCGTGATGTCTCTCCCTCTCCAATGTTGTCTTGGATCTTGACTGGCCTTTCCTGAGGCCACCAGAGCGGGTCCCTGCGGTCCCCATTGTAAGTCGAGAGCACCTGCCGCAACTGGAGAAAATCAAGGATGTTCTCCCCTCCAGGCAAAATGAAGCCTATTTCCGCTGACACATCTCAAGGCTAAGCACACTTAAACTCTGGAACTTCCAAAGGGTCCTTCACACCCTTGCTGCAAATCAAGAAGTTCCCCGACATACCCGTCTGCACTTAAGAGGAAGCACGATAGTTCCGCCCACATCCAGAGGAGCCCCGTTTCCGCCTCATAGCTCGAGAGGAGGGATCCTTTCCCTTCGAGGTCGGGAAAGAATTCCCGCGTTCTCGTCGCATCTCAAGAGGAGGCGCTCTCCACAGGAAAGGCGAGAGGAACTCCATGGTCGTGCCACCATTTCAAGCGTCCCCAGATGTCTCAGTCCATTCCAGAGGATCTTGTTTTTACAGAGTGCCTAAACTTTCATGCCGAGGATCGCCTCACACCACGGTGGCACGGGGACAGCCCTGTGGGAAAGCCTCGTGGGAAAGCCTCTAGGAAAAGCCTAGAGGAAAAGCCACAGATCCATTGATCCACGCGACGGGAAGCATGACACTGCTGCTACAGCTCGGGAGGAAGGGGCATGCGCATGCCCCACTCGAGACGAGGACTGATTCCCCTTGGGAGACTTCAGAAGTATCCCAAAAACATGTCAGCACTGGAGAGGAATACTCAGGTTCTGGCCCCCACTCCACACAAGGTCTTGGGCCCCGGCATCTACCGGTGAGGAATCCCGAGAGGCCCTCTAGCAACTCACATGGGAACTGGTCTTTCCTAAGGCCAACAGAACGGGTCCCTGAGGTCCCCGTCGTAAGTCGAGAGCACCTGCCACAACTCGAGAAAATGAAGGAGATTCTCCCTTCAGGCGAGATGAAGCCCATTTTCCACTGAGACGTCTCGAGGCTAATCACACCTAACCTCTGGAACTTCCAAAGGGTCCTTCACACCATAGCTGCAACTCAAGAAGTTCCACGAGAGACCCGTCGCCACTACATAGGAATCACCAGGGTACCACCGCACATCCAGAGGAGCCCCAATTCCCCCTCCTAGCTCAATGTGAGGGATCCTTTCCCTGATTGGCCGGGAAAGAATTCCTGTCGTACCTGTCGCATCTCAAGAGGAGGCACGCTCCACAAGAAAGGTGAGAGGAACTCCAGGGTCGTTCCACCATTCCAAGAGTCCCCCAGATGTCTCAGTCCTTTCCAGAGGAACTTGTTTACCCTGCACTGCCTCGACGTTCACGGCGAGGACCGACACACACGATGGTGGCACGTGGGACAGCCCTGTGGGGAAAGCCTCGTGGGAAAGCCTCGAGGAAACAAGAAACCCCTTGATCAACCCAACGGGAAAATTGACTCTGGGCTCCTAATGCTCGGAGAAAAGCGCACGCGCATGCCCCCATTGGAGACGAAGATGACTCCCCTGTGAGACTCCAGTAGTACCCCAAGATCCATGTTAGCACTGGAGAGGAAACCTCAGGTTCGGGCACCGACTCCAAACAAGGTCTTAGGCCCGTCATCGACCGGAGAGGAATCCCGGAGAGCCCCTTAGCAACTCGCAAGTCGACTGGCATTTCCTGAGTGGACCAGAGCGGGTTACATAAGTCCCGGTCGTAACTGGAGAGCACCTGCTGAAACTCGAGAAAAATCGAGGAGGTTCTCCCCTGCAGGCGAGATGAGGCCCATTTCCGCTGAGGCGTCTCGAGTCTAATCACACCTACAACCTCTGGAACTTCCAAAGGGTCCATCACACCCTTGCTGCAACTCAAGAAGTTCACCGACATACCGTCTCCCCACACGAGAGGAAGCACCAGAGACCCGCCCACATCCAGAGGAGCCCCGTTTCCGCCTCCTAGGCTCGAGAGGAGGGATCCTTTCCCTGCGTAGACAGGAAAGAATTCCTGGCGTTCCTGGCGCATCTCAAGAGGAGGCGCTCTCCCACAGGAAAGGCGAGAGAAACTCCAGGGTCGTGCCACATTCCCAGAGTCCCAAGATGTCTCAGTCCATTCCAGGGAAAACTGTTTTCCTGCACTGC